>NW_027171759.1:85000-90000 GCF_036898095.1 Palaemon carinicauda | reverse complement strand
TACCTGATGAAAATATCAATATGTGTTTCATAGTCTTTGTAAGGATTTATCAAAACAAATAGATGATAGTTTTGAGTCATGAATGTTATACTGATAACAATACACAAGAATGCCAGGATTATAGAGATTTATTTCTGCACATCTTTTATATTAAAAATATGTAACATTTTTTTATTTGTATAACGAGGACTTCCTTCCATGTTCTTGGTAGGGCGACAGACTCCTTAATGACTGACTGTTTTGGTTGAGCCGTCTTTATGGAGACACACGCTGTTTGACATATTCATACCCTGAGGTCAGCTTAACGCCTGAGAAGGATGTGGCAGCGCCGTAAAATTTTTCTGCCACGTTTAAGAAGAAACGTGTAATTTTATTGTTATTAAAAGTAAAGAAATTACGAGGGCATTTAATAATCGCGAATATTTATTATTAATTAATTATATTTAAATTTTTTTAACTTATGCTGCCTCCATACACCATACAACGTGATGGTAATATTTGATATGGCATCGCCGCTCCCGGCCAAAACCCAGCCTTGTTCGCCTTAAAGGATCCGATAGAGTATAGTCTATCCAACTCACTGGGACTCGCTGCCATATCTCTCTACTCTACCACTTAACAACTCGCTGCCATATCTCTCTACTCTACCACTTAACAACTCGCTGCCATATCTCTCTACTCTACCACTTAACAACTCGCTGCCATATCTCTCTACTCTACCACTTAACAACTCGCTGCCATATCTCTCTACTCTACCACTTAACAACTCGCTGCCATATCTCTCTACTCTACCACTTAACAACTCGCTGCCATATCTCTCTACTCTACCACTTAACAACTCGCTGCCATATCTCTCTACTCTACCACTTAACAACTCGCTGCCATATCTCTCTACTCTACCACTTAACAACTCGCTGCCATATCTCTCTACTCTACCACTTAACAACTCGCTGCCATATCTCTCTACTCTACCACTTAACAACTCGCTGCCATATCTCTCTACTCTACCACTTAACAACTCGCTGCCATATCTCTCTACTCTACCACTTAACAACTCGCTGCCATATCTCTCTACTCTACCACTTAACAACTCGCTGCCATATCTCTCTACTCTACCACTTAACAACTCGCTGCCATATCTCTCTACTCTACCACTTAACAACTCGCTGCCATATCTCTCTACTCTACCACTTAACAACTCGCTGCCATATCTCTCTACTCTACCACTTAACAACTCGCTGCCATATCTCTCTACTCTACCACTTAACAACTCCCGAAAAGAGCATCAACAATTACAACGCTGACGCAAAGCTCTATGGACAGGGCAAAATTGAATACCCAATGACACACACCCCTGAAGTCACCTGGGGGCCTAGGACATGCTGTTACAAAAGCCCCTGTCCTAGGAGAAGCCCCGGGACACTCTACCTTAACTGAACCGAACCTTATAATACATAGAGGTGTCCTATTCCACAGTTTGTGAGCTTTTTACCCTACAAGCGGGTCGCTTGTAGGGTAAAAAGCTCACTCGCCTAATGTGACCTACAAAAACACAGTAACTCACGAAGATTAATAAAGTGGAGATGTCACTGGTAGCTCAGTTCAGCTAGAATAATCGTTTTGGAAGGACATAAGCTTTCATTTTATTGCTTATAAGATGCCTAGTTCGTGTTCTGCATTTGGTTGCTCTCAAAGACTGGGCAAAATCTTGAATCCATCGGTTACATTTCATATTTTTTAAACCATATATACATATGATCAGTCCCCAAGCCCCCTCCCTACCCAAGCTAGGACCAAGGAGGGCCAAACAATGGCTTCTGATGACTTAGCAGATGAACCTGTAGGCTCCCCAAATACTTCATATCCTTAGCTCACAAAAATAGTGAGATTACAGGGACCAAAGAAACTAACGAGTTTGAGTTTTTCTCGAACCCCATTCTCGTTATCATCAGGCAAAAATGTTACCAACAGGCCAGCACGACACTATAGTCCATTTCTTTTAGCGATGCATATTTGCACCGACTCGTGGCGGTGCCCTTTTAGCTCGGAAAAGTTTCCTGATCGCTGATTGGTTAGAATTATCTTGTCCAACCAATCAGCGATCCGGAAACTAAAAGAAATGGACTATAGTACCCAGGTTCCCCCTCCCCCTCCCCAGTCCGTTGAGTAATTTTTTTCCAAGGTCTTAGTTTCGCTTGACCCTTCAGTATTCTTTGAGCATTCTTGAGAGAATGTAAAAAAAATTCCTCCGATCATTCAATGGCGTAATTGGTCAGAAACGTCCCTGGCATCATGTATGGGATTTCCGAAGAGAAGAACAAGGCTATTTCAATAGTGCAAGGTCGCTATTAGCCGTTGTGAATTCATCTATGGAGTCTGTCTTCAAAGAGAATCGGACGCCAATAGATGCAGGGACAATAGCCCAATTATAGACGTCTATGGATAAATAGTCTGCTATTACCTCATTTTTTTAAAAAGAAACTTTATCGTTGTTCATTTGGAACTATATGATTATGTCTCGTCTCTTTGATTGGTTGTTAATCACGGCTAAGTAGTTAAATAAATTTGCTTCAGGTGTAAGTTAAATATTTATTGAAATTTATTGAACGTGGTGATGTCCGAAATATTAAAGTTTAAGGGGAAGTCTCTCTCTCTCTCTCTCTCTCTCTCTCTCTCTCTCTCTCTCTCTCTCTATATATATATATATATATATATATATATATATATATATATATATATATATATATATATATATATATAGCTGTTACTATAGTCCACTGGAGAAAAAAGGCCTCAGACGTCCTTTCACTTGCGTCTGTTTATGGTCTTTCTATTCCAGTCCACACCCGCAAACTTTTTTAGTTCGTCAATTTGTCGTCTTCTATTCCTTCTCCTGCTTATGTTGTAATCTTTAGGGACCCATTCTGGATGTCCATCTATTGTCTGTCATTCTCATTAATGCCTATGTCCATTTCTTCCTCTTACATGTTAGAATATCCTCTACTTTATTTTGCTCTTGTATCCATGTCCCAATTTTTCTGTCTTAGTGTTATTCTCATCATTATTCTTTCCATAGCTCTTTAAGTTGTAACTCGCTTATTATAAGGCTTTAGTAGGGCGCCAAGTTTCCAATGCATAAGTTAATATTGGTAGGGACCATCTGATTGAATACTTTTCTTTTTAGAGAAAGTGGCATTTTACTTTTCCTAATCTCATTTTGTTTACCAAAAGCTCAACATTCCATGCTTATCCTTCTTTTAATTTTGGTCTCGTGTCCTGGGGAAACACTTTCTGTTTGTCCTAAGTACTTATATTCATTAACAATCTAGAGGTTTGTATATTACCCATATTTGTTGTCTCTGCATTTTCATTGAACGTTATCTTAATTTACTCATATACATTTTCAGCCTTACATTTCTGCTTTCTATATTCAAATCTTGTATCATCTCCTGCCATTCCTCCCATGATTCACTGAACAGAACTATGTCATCTGCTGATCTTAAGTTGTTAAGGTATTCCCCATCAATATTAATTCCTACATTTTCCCAATCTAAATTTTAATAATTACCTCTAGACATGGTGTGAATAATTTAGGAGAGATGGGGTCTCCCTGTCTAGCTCCTTTCTCAATCTTTATGTAGTTTTATGATTGCCTTACTTCCTGTATAGATACCATAAAGTTTTAACATGAAATTTACCTATTCATTACTGCTGAAGTTTTGACAGAATTAAAAGCTTTCTCATTGTCTATAGATGCCATACATAGTTGTTTTCATACTCTGTTGATTTTTCCATTAATTGCTTGATTACATGGCTATGGTCGGTTGTGGAATACCCACTTCTAAAGCCTGCTTGCTCTCTTGGTTTATTAAAGTCTAGCTCCCTATTTGGCCTAATATTATCTTTGTAAATATTTTATATATAATGGAGAGTAACCTTAATGGGCAATTTTTCAGGCCTTTTTTTTTCTCCCTTTTTGAGAATTAGTATAATGATAAAGTTTTTCCAAGCTGTAGGTATAGAGCATAATGGCAGACATATTTTGTAGAGTTCAGCGAGTTTTACTACTATGAAATCTCCTCCATTTATTTTAACATCAATTGTTAGGCCATCTTATTACTTGCTAAGCTACAACCCTAGTCAGAAAAGCAGGGCTCCAACAAGGAAAATAGCCCAGTGAGGAAAGGAAATAAGGAAATGAACTACAAGAGATGTAATTAACAAATAAAATAAAATATTTTAAGAAAAGTAACAATATAAAAATAAATCTTTCATACATAAACTATAAAAACGTTAAAAACAAACACGAGGAAGAGAAACTAGATAGAACAGTGTGCCCAGGTGTACCTTCAAGCAAGAGAATTCTAACCCAAGACAGTGGAAGAAGACCATGGTACAGAGGCTATAGCACTACCCAAGACTAGAGGACAATCGTTTAATTTGAGAGTGTCCTTCTAGAAGGGCTGCTTACCATGGCTAAAGAGTCTCTTCTACCCTTACCAAGAGGAAAGTAGCCACTGGACAATTACAGTGCTATAATTAAGCCCTTGAATGAAGAAGAATTGTTTAGGAATCTGTGTTGTCAGGTGTATGAGGACAGAGGGGAATATGTAAAGAATATGCCAGGCTATTTGATGTATGTGTAGGCAAAGGAAACATGAACCGTAACCAGAGAGAGGGATCCAATGTAGTACTGCCAGGCCAGGCAAAGGACCCTGTAACTCCCTAGCGGTAAGAACTGTATCCAACTGTACAAAATAAGCCAAACCGTGTTTGAAGTACATTATTCGAGTACACCTTAATGAACGCATTATGTGCGCCCATGTCCTTTTTTGCTATCATCTGAGAGCGGAAGTCATAATGACAATTTATAAAACATCTGAATAAAGGAAATCATTAACGTGCATCTGGGTTCCCTTCACGCTGATTGCCTCCTAGAAAAGTCAATTTCGTCCCCGGACACCATTTTGATGTGGCTTTTGTGTCCTGACCGTCGCCTG
>NW_027171759.1:65000-80000 GCF_036898095.1 Palaemon carinicauda | reverse complement strand
GGATGGAGACTTCGTGTTCTCCATTCATCTTCTAGCCAAATTGGGGAGGAGCAATCGGTTACGATTACGTTTATTGGTCCCCCTTGGTATGCAAATAGGGTTCTGTAGAGAAGGATTTGAAGGACTTTTTGTTTATATCAGGAAAACATTGAAAGAAAAAAAAATCTTTGATACCTAATGTAACAGCTCAATATTTGTGAAAATTTCAATTATATGATTTTCTTCACATTTGTTAGATTTCCTCTACACTATTGATAATGTTCAATGATTTCTTATAAGATACTCTTCTCCCCTGGTGAACAACCCCCCACCCCACTCCTTTAGGTTGACCAAGGCTCCAGCCACCCGTTGAGATACAACCTTTAGTCCTTTGAGTGACCAGATGGCACTACGTTGAACCCCTCTCTGGTTACGGTTCATTTTCTCTTTGCCTACACATACTACGAATAGTTTGTCTATATATTCTTTACACATTTTCCTCTGTCATCATACAACTGACAACACTAAGATTACTAAACAATTCTTCTTCACTCAAGGTATTAACTACAGAAATGTAATTGTTCAGTGGCTACTTTTCCCTTATTAAGGGTAGAAGAGACTCTTTAGCTATGGTAAGCAGCTCTTCTAGGACAAGGACACTCCAAAATCAAACCATTGTTCTCTAGTCTTGGGTAGTGCCATAGCCTCTGTACCATGGTCTTCCACTGTCTTGGGGTAGAGTTCTCTTACTTGAGGGTACACTCAAATAGACGAGTATATCTGTTTCCTTATTTCCTTCGCTCACTAGACTATATTCCCTGTTGGAGCCCTTGGGCTTATAGCATCTTGGTTTTTCACCTGGGGTTATAGCTTAGCGAATAACAACAACAACAACAACAACAACAACAACAATAATAATAATAATAATAATAATAATAATAATAATAATAGTAATAATAGTAATAATAATGATAATAATTATTATTATTATTATTATTATTATTATTATTATTATTATTATTATTATTATTATTATTATCCCCCATCATCTTTTATTCCTTAGTGCTTTTGTACTACATTTCAAAAGGCACATATTGTTCGCATTATTATTGTCATTATTCATTTTAGTGTTCTCTGTTAATAACATTTCATTTTATATAACCAGTGTAGATTACGTTCCCTTATATACTTCTATGCTTTGATGATCTGAATGTAAAGGATAGTCCGAATTAGGAAACAATCTTACGCAACATGCTTAATGAACTAATTGAACAACGCTGCCAGAGATTAATCTCTAGATCAGGAATAAGATAGACAATAGACTTTAAGTTAGTTTCCTAAGTCAAAGAGCTTTAGAATCCCCTCTCATCTTCTGTCTTTCTATCTTTCATGGTGTTTTTGTATCACATTTCAAAAGGCATTTATTAGAAGAAAAAAATTATTTTTACATTATACAGTATTATGTATATATATATATATATATATATATATATATATATATATATATATATATATATATATATATATATATATATAGACACACACTTTATATATATATATATATATATATATATATATATATATATATATATATATATATATATATAGTGTGTGACTGTGTATGTATATATATACAGACACACTACACACACACACACACACACACACACATATATATATATATATATATATATATATATATATATATATATATATATATATATATATAGTGTGTGACTGTGTATGTATATATATATACAGACACACTACACACACATATATATATATATATGTATATATATATATATATATATATATATATATATATATATATATATATATATTATATGTTTGTGGGTGTGTTTGTGTATGTATGTATATACTATTTTGTGGCTGTATATATAATTTTCTCCTTCAAGAAAGAAGAACCGGCCTTTTGGGTTAAGTCTGACGGGAACATGAGACGACTCTGTTGGCTTTGTAAATATCTAAACATATAATTGAGAGAGAGAGAGAGAGAGAGAGAGAGAGAGAGAGAGAGAGAGAGAGAGACGTGATAATCTTAGCGTCAAGGACAATATATCTGTTGATTGTTATGTTTTGACTTAAATTGTTGACCACACCAGACCCCGAGTTCTAGTTCTATCATCTTCATAAAGTGTTGCATAGTTTTCTATCTCAGTAAGTGAAACAATGCATTTGCTTGAAGATATTTTAATTATTTTTGTATATTCTTAATGTAAACTATTAGTAATTTGTTTGGCAGAAACTTAGTCTATTAAATTTCTTATTCCTGATCTAGATATTAATTTTTGGCACCATCGTTCAATTAGTTCATTATGCATGTTGCATACGATTTTTCATAACTCTGACCATCCTTTACATACAGATCTCCCTGGCCAATTCTATCCTGTTCGTAATACTAGGCAGGCAATTTATTCTAATAGCCAGGGCTTCTCCATCATGAGGCTCAATACTACACAGTATTCTAGAAGTTTAATTCCATCTGTGACCAAGTTGTGGAATGATCTTCTTAATCGGGCAGTTGAATCAGTAGAACTTCAAAAGTTCAAACTTGCAGCAAATGTTTTTATGTTGAACAGGCTGACTTAAGTCTTTTTGTAGTTTATATATGACATATCTGTTTTGACGTTGCTATTTGTAGAATGATTTATTGTTAATTTGTTCTCATCATCTATTTATTTCCTTATTTCCTTTCCTCACTGGGCTATTTTCCCAATTGGAGCCTTAGGGCTTATAGCATCTTGCTTTTCCAACTAGTCTTGTAGCTTGGATAATAATAATAATAATAATAATAATAATAATAATAATAATAATAATAATAGTGCTATAGCCTTTGTATCATAGTCTTCCAATGTCTTGGGATAGAGTTCTCTTGCTTGAGGGTGCACTCGGGCACACTATTCTATCTTATTTCTCTTTTTTGTGTTGTTAAAGTTTTTTAGTTTATATAGGTAATATTTATTTTGATATTACTGTTCTTGAAATATTTTATTTTTCCTCGTGTCCTTTCCTCATTGGGCTACTTTCCCTGTTGGAGCCCCTGGGCTTATAGCCTTCTGCTTTTCCAAGTAGGGTTTTAGCTTAATAATAATAATAATAATAATAATAATAATAATAATAATAATAATAATAATAATCCTTCCTTGGCTGAATTCTATTCTCATATGTCTCTAAAATAGAAAGAAAATAAGCTTTAATTTTTTTTTACTTTTGATAACTTCAACCAAAATAACAAGTGGAAAGAAGAGAACACGGTTGTATAAACACAAGAATTGACAAGGCTTTAAGAAATAGATGAGATGATAAGTGTACTCTATTAGTTAAGAAGTAGTTAATCCATATAAATGTTGAAGACGTTTTTCTTAAAGCGAGTCACCACGTCTTGAATAGAAAAGGACAAAAATAAGTTTGATCGAAAAGTAATGTTAATAAATCAGAAGTTAATTATTCATTTGTTTGTTATTCATTATTTATGAAAACAGGTTTCTATTTATCATTTTATTTATTTATTTATTTGTTCATTCGTTTATCTATTTATATTTTTACTTCAATTTGTTTACTTTGTTCAATATAAATATTTATCCATTATATTTATTAAATATATACAGTATATATATATATATATATATATATATATATATATATATATATATATATGTATATATATATTAATTTATTTAACATTAATGTTTTTATCCATTATACTGTATTGAATATAACTATTTACCCATTATATATGTTATATATATATATATATATATATATATATATATATATATATATATATATATATATATATATATATATATGTATATATATATATATATATATATATATATTTATATATGTATATATATATATATATATATATATATATATATATATATATATATATATATATATATATATATATATTTATTTAACATTAATGTAAAGGATAATTTTCTTCCCTATGTTTATCAGGCCAGCTCAGTAAGAATAAAATTTATCCTTATGATAATAATAATAATAATAATAATAATAATAATAATAATAATAATAATAATAATAATAATAATAATAATAATAATTTAGCTCTTGTTTAATGAAGGTCTTATGTTTCTCTTAACGATCCACTGGACTGGGGTTCGAGACCCGCTTAAACTCGATAGTTTCTTTTAGTGCCTGCAACCTTACCATCCTTGTGAGCTAATGATGATGGGGTTTTGTGGAAGCCTGTAGGTCTACCTGCTGAGTCATCAGCAGCCAATGCCTGGCACTTTCTGGTCATAGCTTGGGAGCTGATTATATGCATATGTATAGGGCATTGTAACTATCCATTGCCTCTGCTATTCATGAGCGACCTTTAAACTTTTAAAACGTTTAGGGTTGTGGTGGCCAATGTGGTAACGTTCCTAACTGGTGAACGCCAGACTGGAGTTCGAGTCCCGCTCAAACTCGTTAGTTTATTTGGTCGCTGCAACCTCACCGTCCATGTGAGGTAAGGATAAGGGGTTTGGGGGAGCCTATAGGTCACCAGCAGCCATTGCCTGGCCCTCCTTGCTCCTACCTTGGGTGGAGAGGGAGTTTAGGCGCTGATCATATGTATATATGATCAGTCTCTAGGGCATTGTCCTGCTCGATAGGTCAATGTCACTGTCCCTTGCCTCTGCCATTCATGAGCGACCTTTAAAACGCTTTGCCTCCTGCAATAAGTCACACAGTGACAATCCAATGAAAAGTCAAACGATAGGACCCTTTTTATAATATCAGTCGACAGAATAGGGAATCCTATTGAACCTGAAAGGCATTCAATACCTCAGCGGGACACCCCACAACCCTCCCCTTCTCGACGCATTCCTCTTTGTCCTTTAACGTGCCCTTAACTCTCTGGCCCTTCGACGTCATTGTCACATCATGACATCTTGTTCACTTGGCTTTGTGTTACGTTAGCAAATAGGATAATTGAGTGGATTTGCACGTTTCAACACTTATCTCTCTCTCTCTCTCTCTCTCTCTCTCTCTCTCTCTCTCTCTCTCTCTCTCTCTCTCTGGTATCCCTTTCTGAGTTGGAATACCTTAACGGGGTGAAAGGATTTGTGGATCGCCATGATCAGCAAGGCTCTACTAGTCAGGGACACCCACACTAGGTTTGTTTGCTGTGAGTGATGAGAAAAAATCTCCCACCATCACCAATCCGCATTGGCTAGTGTGATGCTAGAAACTGGACAAAACCCTGACATGAATAAGTACATGCCCGAGGCCTTTGTCATGCAGTGAACTAGAAACGACTGCTTCTGTTTTTATTGTTGTTATGTGTGCATATATATATATATATATATATATATATATATTTTATATATATATATATATATATATATATATATATATATATATATGTGTGTGTGTATATATATATATATATATATATATATATATATATACATATATATATATATATATATATATATATATATATATATATATATATATATGTATATATATTGGCATGTGTTATAGATGAAGATTATGCCTCTATTTCTACTTGCAACTTCTATTTCTACTTCGTGAATGTCTTCCCCAGCATCAGCCACTTACTTTCTTTAATATCAACAAATCATACTCCGTCCTTCCCACATGACCGTTCCATCTTGAAATATTCTTACCGTTACTTCAACCTATGCTAATGTTACCACCCATAGTCCTCCTTATAATTACCTCCTCCGACGAAGTTGAAAGGAGGTTATGTTTTTTTCCCTGTTTGTGTGTTTTTTCGTGAACAGCTTCCTGACCACTGTTATGTAAAAAGCTTGAAAGTATCAGATTTTGGAAGGTCAAGGTCAAATGTCAAGGTCACGGTCAAACAAAATGTCCAATTTACGTAATTAGCCATAAGTTTGGACATCGTTGTCATAGAGACTTCAAACTTGGTTCATATTTTAGTGTATGAAAATCCACGCCGATTAATACATATTAAGGTTAAAGGTCAAGATAGAGAAATAAGTTGCCACATTGGAGGTCTGCTTGCTACTAAGTGGCCCCCAAGTTCTTAATGAGTTAATTATTGCAACTTATCCTATTTCTTTTCCCTTATTATGCAATCAACATCAGTATTTTCCCCCATTTCCACCGCGACTCATTCTCATGCAGCTTTGCTTCGCCTGTTTTGTAACCTGCCTCTTCTCTGGGTCTATTATCATATATTATATCACATTTACTCCCAACTACATATCTCCCTGGTTGTCGTTGATGTCAACTCTTACCTCCTGCCAATACTTTTACATTTTTTGACTCGTTTCTGTAAGTTTCTTTTTTTATTATTGCCATTTGTAGGTAGCAGGTTAGCCAGGGCACCAGCCACCCATTGCGATATTACTGCTAGAGAGTCATGGGGTCCTTTGACTGGCCAGACAGTACTTCATTGGATTCCTCTCTCTGGTTACAGTTCATTTTCCATTTGCGTACACATAAACCGAATACTCTGACCTATTTTTTTTACAGATTCTCCTCTGTCCTGATACACCTGACAACACTAACATTACAAAACAATTCTTCACCCAAGGGGTTAACTACTGCACTGTAATTGTTCAGTGGCTACTTTCCTATAGGTAAGGTTAGAAGAGTCTCTTTAGCTATGGCAAGGAGCTCTTCTAAGAGAAGGACACTCCAAAATCAAACCATTGTTCTCTAGTCTTAGATAGTGCCATACCCTGTGTATTATGGTACCTGGTATTTTACTCTCCTGTTTCCTTTGGATTTTACAGTTTTATGACTTATAAGTAAGTAGGAAAGTTGTATTTAATATTTAATATTTGATAATAGGCCTTTATGATGAGGTAATTTGCACTGAACAGTTTCCTTATTTCTTGTTTTATGTATTGTACATAAACTGACTTTTCTGTATCAGCAGCCATGAAGAATGACACGGAAAAGCGCTTGGTGTTCTTCTGTTTCATTTTTACATTCCGACTTTTTTAATATCCTCCTTTTCATCAATATTGGTAGCCTATAGATATATACAGCATATATATATATATATATATATATATATATATATATATATATATATATATATATATATATATATTATATATATATTATATATATGTGTGTGTGTGTGTGTGTGTGTATGAAGCGTGAAGAAGTATAAGATGAATGAAGAAATATTGGATTTAAAGCTCTAGATAGAGACGACTGACGAAATCTAACCGAGGCCCTTTGCGTCAATAGGCGTAGGAGATGATGATGATTACGAAATATATATATATATATATATATATATATATATATATATATATATATATATATATATATATATGTATGTATGTATATGTATATACTGTATATATATATATGTATGTATATGTATATACTGTATATATATATATATATATATATATATATGTATGTATATGTATATACTGTATATATATATATATATATATATATATATATATATATATATATATATATATATATATATATATATATATATATATATATATATGACGGCAGGTCATTTCTCAGTATGATTAAGAAATTTCTAACAAATAGATTAGAAAAGAGCAATCGTTGATGCTTACCATACTGACTACAGGAATGTAAAATCTGGTGTTCCTCGGGATAGTGGTCTTGGCCCTTTAACTTTCATATGGCATGCGCACAATATGTGGTTTGACCTTGATATTAATCTAGTTACTCATACAAATGATACTATTCTCTTTATCTCCATCGCATATCTTCGTTGTAAAATCTCTTTAGATAAATGCAAATAATCGAGGATGAATTTGAAACATGACTGACACTATGGGAGTCAATTGAAATAACCCACATAAGTTCTTTAATTACATTTCTGAAAATTATACAAATATACGATTGAGGATTGTATCAAATCTGGCAATGCTTTTGACTCTGAATAGGTAGTATGTTGGCCAGGGCATCAGCCATCCGTTGAGATACTACCACTAAAGAGTTATTGGGTCCTTTGACTGGCCAGACAACACTACATTGGATCCTTCTCTCTGGTTACGGCTCATTTTGTATTTGCCTACACATTCACCGAATAGTCTGGTCTATTCTTCACACATTCTCCTCTGTCCTCATACACCTGACAACACTGAGATTACCAAACAATTCTTCTTTGTTCAAGGGGTTAACTACTGCAATGTAATTGTTCAGTGGCTACTTTCCTCTTGGTAAGGGTACAAGAGAGGCTTTAGCTATGGTAAGCAGCTCTTCTGGGAGGAGGACACTCCAAAATCAAACCATTGTTTTCTAGTCTTAGGTAGTGCCATAGCCTCTGTACCAAGGTTTTCCACTTTCTTGGGTTAGAGTTCTCTTGCTTGAGGGTGCACTCAAGCACACTATTCTGTGTTAATTTTCGTCCTCTTGCTTTTTTTTAGGTTTTAGTAGTTTATATAAGAAAGATTCATTTTAGAATTTTTATTATTACAATATTTTGTTTAAATTGTGAATTACTTCTCTTGTAATTTATTTATTTCCTTATTTCTTTTCCTTACTGGGCTATTTTTCCTATTGGAACCCTTGGGCTTATAGCAACTTGGTTTTCCATCTAGGGTTGCAGCTTTTTAAGCAATAATGATAATAATGACAAGGTTTCTTATTGCCAGTTGATTCATAAAAACATGCTTAAAATTAACAAGTGTATACAAATGGGGAAAAGCTCTCTCTCTCTCTCTCTCTCTCTCTCTCTCTCTCTCTCTCTCTCTCTCTCTCTCTCTCTCTCTCTTTTTCAAGTTTACACCTACCTCTTTTACAATCACAGTTAATACTGTACTCTTTGGTCTAAATATATAACCTAGAAAAGGATTTGATAATTTTTTCAACCAAGAAAGATGGGATATCATTTCTAGGAAGTTTGCTTCTAACAGGGCTAGCATTTGAACATATACCTCCTCAGAGTTAAAACAAAATTTCCAAATAAATACATAAGTAAATAGACGTTAAATTAAATTCCTGACGAATTCAGGTTTTGTAATTGAAATTGAAAATGGGTTTTATGATTGTTTTGTAACTAACACAAACTAACACGTGGCTCACAATTAGTTTTGCACATATATATTTTTTTCTTCCTTGACAATAAAATTCAATGAAAAAATTCTTTTCATGGTAAGTACTTCTTCGAAATCGTGTTTCTGTGTCAATGCAAAACTGACTCTTACCTAAACCTTTTAGTCTTCAGGTTTTACACTTAGGGTCAGAATTCGACCCATATCCACCCTGTTTTCGTGCATACATTTCAAAATGCTATAAAGTTAAAATTTATCCTTACGTCTCCTATCAAATAGTGGAATAAATTCTATGAAAGATATATAATTTTCTACAGTAAAGTGAACTATAGTCAATTCTTTTTAGTGAGGCAGATTTATACCGCCTCGCAGGGGTGTTGCCCTGTTAGCTCGGAAAAGTTTCCTGATTGCTGATTGGTCAGAATTAAATTATCTTGTCCAACCAATTAGTGATCAGGAAACTTTTTCCGAGCTAAAAGGGCACCTTTGCGAGTCGATGCAAATCTGCCTAACTAAAAAAAAGTGACTATAGGATGCTTTATCTCGTCGTGTTCCTATGCTAATATCACTTTCTTTTAAAGCTTCCTTAAAAGAAATAGAAAAGTCTGGTGTTCGTAAAGGTTTAAAGGCCATTCATGAATGCCAGAGGCAAGGGACAGTGGCATTGCCCTATCGAGTAGAACAATGTTCTAGAGACTGACCATATATACTTATGATCAGCGGCCAAGCCCCTCTCCACCCAAGCTAGGACCAAGGAGGGCCAGGGAATGGCTGCTGATGACTCAGCATATAGACCTATTGGCTCCCCCCAAATCCACCTTCCTTAACTCACAAGCACAAGGATAGTGACCAAAGAAACTATCGAGTTTAAGCGGGACTTGAACCCCAGTCTGGCGTTCGCCAATCAGGGACGTTAACACATCGGCCACCACAACCCTGAGGTTAATGAATGGTCAAGGCTAGTTTTACTTTATCCAAAGCTTCCCAATATTCTTCATTCCATTTAAACTGTACCATTCATAAACATATCGTTCATTTCTCGCTGCGTTGAGCATAGCTTGAATGCCTCCATCCGCCTGTGTTATAACAGACTTCAATACACTACTATACAGTGGTTCTCTACAAACGTCAGCAAACCGCTCAATTACTGCAAAAGAATGGTATATTTGTAGTACGTTTGAGCCTACAATGTTTCCTCATTACCTCCGCCAACAAAGTTGGAAGAAGATATGAATAACCCCCTGTTTGTGTGTTAATGTGTGTGTTTGTTTGTAAACAGCTTCCTGGTCACAATTTTGATCGTAGAGTAATGAAACTTATAGGTATTAACTGTTATGTAGAAAGCTTGAAATTATTAAGTTTTGGAAGGTCAATGTCAAATGTCAAGCAAAATGTCCAATTCACGTAATCAGCCATAAGTTTGGACATCTTTGTCACAGAGAGCTCAAACTTGGTTCATATTTGAGTGTATGAAAACCCACGTAAATTAATATATACATGTTAAGGTCAAAGGTCACGGTCGAGCAAAGGGTCGAGAAATAAGCTGTCGTAGCGGAGGTCTGCGCAGAAATTGAATAGTCGATAGTTTTTTTTTTTTTTTTTTTTTTTTTTTTTTTTTTTTTTTTTTTTTTTTTTTATAAATTGACAGGTATGTCTGTTTATGCAAATCAAAGTATTCAATATGCAAATCAGCTCATATCTCCATAGTTCCCCAGATAACATATCCCTGATGTTCCTCTCAGATAAAATAAAGCAGATGGTGTATGCAAACAGCTTTAGTGTACCATCCTATGTATATTCAAGCTTTTAACTGACTTAATTATCAATCTTCAGATTAACATGAGGCATTTCATAGTATTGTTCTAAGGAGTGATCATTGGGAATTCTAGGCAGAGTTCGTGCAGCAGTTGGTTAATCAAAGTTAATTTCTGAATCGTATATGTGGAAAAAAAAAAAAACTGGTTGTTCCTTTTTAGGGGAGGGCATAGTACTCTCCGAGAGACCATTTAGAAAAAAAAGGAGAAATGCTTAAATGAGGGTCCCATCAGATAAGTTTCCTTGTATATGACGTTAGGTAGCTAACATTAGCATAATTTGCTTACGAGAGGCTGTGTGTCTAGCGAGAGAAATGACGGGTTGATAACACTGGAAAAGAACTTTTATGGTGCCGCTCTTGTTATAATACATTCTCTCTCTCTCTCTCTCTCTCTCTCTCTCTCTCTCTCTCTCTCTCTCTCTCTCTCTGACTGATTCCATTTTACTGGCAGACCATTTAGGCTGTAACTATGTTAAACCAGATTCCTAATTCTTGCTTAGGAGGGTAATTTCAGCAATGAATAAATATCGATATGATTCATTTTTCATGAAATTCCTTACAACGACTGTTTCCTCTTGTTTATTATTTGATAGATTTTTAGTGATAACCTTCAAACTTTGTTTATATATTTATGTATGTATCTAATTTATATATATTTATATATACATATATATGTTACATATACAGTATATATATATATATATATATATATATATATATATATATATATATATATATATATATATATATATATATGTATATATATGTGTGTGTGTATATATACTGTATATGTATATATAAATATATATATATATGTTGAACAGGCTGACATAAGTCTTTTTATAGTTTATATATGAAATATCTGTTTTAATGTTATTAATGTTTTGAAATATTTTATTTTGTTCATTACCTCTTACATCGTTTATTTATTCATTTCCTTATTCCCTTTCCTCACTGGGCTATTTTTCCCTGTTGGAAATTTACTGGAAATTTTTGACAGAAGCTGTTGTATTACGATGATTAAAAAGACAAAACACATGGCTCACCTTAAACCTATCTTTCTTAAAGTGTCCCATCTGGTTCAGACATCGTATTCATACTAATAAAAACAGATATATATCATCATCATATCTTAAGCACCACTCGTGTATACAATGGAGGGCTCTCTCATTTGCTTCCTGTAGATCTACATTCAGAGCGTGCAGGTCCCAGTGGGCAACAGCTGAGGCTGTGGTCTATGTTCTGGGGCGATTCATTATTATTATTATTATTGTTATTATTATTATTATTATTACTATTATTATTAAATACTAAGCTACAACCCTAGTTGGAAAAGCTGGATGCTATATGCCCAGGGGCTCCAACAGGGAAAATAGCCCAGTGAGGAAAGGAAACAAGGAAAAATTAAATATTTTAAGAATAGTAACATTAAAATAAATATTTCCTATATAAACGATAAAAACTTCAACAAAACAAGAGGAAGAGAAACTAGATATAACAGTGTGCCCGAGTGTACCCTCAAGCAAGTGAATTCTAACCTAAGACAGTGGAAGACCATGGTACAGAGGCCATAGCACTACCTAAGACTAGAGAACAATGGTTTGATTTTGGAGTGTCCTTCTCCTAGAAGAGCTGCTTACCATAGATAAAGAGTCTCTTCTACCCTTACCAAGAAGAAAGTAGCCACTGAACAATTTTAACCACTTGGACGAAGAAGGGTCTAATCAGCATTAGTGAAATATCCCCACTCCTGAAGTCTTATCACCTGTTTTCATGACCTTCGATCTTGCTCTATTTAAGGTGGTCCACTCCTTTCTGTTAAGGGACATTCCACAAGGTAGGTGTTCAATAGGATCAGGTAGTGCTTCATTGGTTGAATCACAATCAATCTCCTCCACTTCTTCAATCTGTAGGCAGCGTGGTTTAGATAATCAGGACCCTCCACAGCCACGAAGCTTTTTCTTGATTTTAGTCGCTGTCTTGTTGCCTGAAGTCCATGAAGAGGATGCCTTGGATCATTCATCTGTTTGACCCCTTCATTTTTGGTAATAGCAGCTTGTCGAATTTTAGGTGGTGCCTTACTGGCCAGTCTATAAAGAGATGTTTGGCTAGTCTATAAAGAGATGTTTTGCCAGTCTATAAAGAGATGTTAGGGATGTTGCCTTTAGTGTGCCAGTGATTATTTGACTTTTCCCCTCAAGCAAACAACTCTAGCAGTCTGGTATTCTACTACAGAATATTTTTTACAGAAATCAATGTATATTGTGCAGGCGAGCCGTTAGGTTGTAACTGCGAGACGTAAATGCAACTAACTGTATTTCAACAGACAGCGAGCTTTTATAACAACAGTTTCAGTGAAATAAGGTCACAAAAACCCGAACAGATTGATACAAGCAGATACAGGCATAAACAGGTTATCAGTGCGAGAGGAGAGCAATAACGACAATATACAAAGAAGAAAAAAGAACATAAGTACTGTTACAGTATACGAGCGTATGTGATACACGTGGGGTACATGGCTCCCCACCTAAAAAAGACATGCTGTAGACGGGTCATCTGGTAGGATATATGCAGGTTTTAGGCGATCAGTGGAAACCCAGTCTTCTTTGTCACACATTTTGAGGGGGAATGCTTTCGGCGTATGACGGATCATGAGGAATAGGCCCGTGTAAGAGGGGGGGGGGGGGGGTTAACGGTGGCTTGCTAGTGTCGTTACGCAGGAAAACGTATGTTGCCAAGTACACATCTGTCATTATGTGTTGCTTAGCTGGGGTTTGTGAGTATGACGGCATGTAGTAAATTTTCCAACAACGTGACGTAGGTGCTGGAGATTATCAGAGGAGGTTGCAGATGCAAGAAAACTGGCAGGGAGGACTAACGGGTTGCTATACACTCTTTCAGCTGCCCATACATCCAGGGCATCTTGGAGTGGTCCTTAGACCAGGAGGACCTAGGGAAGATAGGTAAACCAGTTGGACTCCTTGCAGTGGGACATCAAAGCTGCTTTGAGGGTACAAAGAAAACGTTCAACCATACCGTTGGCAGCAGGGTTGTATGTGGCTGTCTGATAAAGGGTGATAACCAGGAGATTTGCTAATGATGTCCTCAATTGAGAGGTGAAAGTGGTACTCCTGTCAAAATTCATATGCTCAGTGATATCAAATCTCGCTATCCGTCCTGAGAGTAAGGCAGATGTACACTAGGCAGACGTTGCAGTTTCCATGGGAATGGTATCAGTCTAGCGAGTGGAACGGTGTATGATGGTAAACAGGTAATGATATTCTTGTGAAGTGGGTAGTGGACTTACAACATCAACTTGAATGTGGGCAAAGCAGCGCTGAGGTTGAGGAAAGGTTGCCCGCTCCTGAATCCGTGTGTCATTGTACTTTTGAGGTTTGGCAGGAAGTACAGGCGTGGACCTAGTCCTTAGCATCCTTAGTAAGGCCATGACAAATGAACTTTGTCTTCAGTAGCCGTGCAGTAGAGAGACGCGAGGGATATGAAATGCCATGAAGGAACTCAAGCATCTGTCAGCGCATGGGAGAAGTTATCCACGGTCTAGATCTAATAGCACTGACGTCACCGAAGAGGGTGGCATTGTAGTTGTCGAGAGGGATGTCCTCCCAACTAAGGGATATGCAGGATGCTATAAGTGCTTGGTACTCTGGATCTTTTCGTTGGGCTTCCAAGGCGTTGGAATCCAATCCCAGGCGAATGACGGCCAATGTGCTTCGTGACAGGGCATTGTCTGCATTAATGCCTATAATATTGGTGCAATATTTTTTGCATGATAATAGCAAAAATATTTATTGTACAATTCCAGTTATTCATTTTGTATTATTGCATTCGTTTTAACCCCATGATCTTCGCGTCATTAATTGTACAAAAAATTAAACTCTACTGCTATATTTGACATTACTGGTACTCTGAAAAGAAAGAAAATTTCAGGTTCAAAGCTTTCATTGAACAAAAATCTCTCTCTCTCTCTCTCTCTCTCTCTCTCTCTCTCTCTCTCTCTCTCTCTCTCTCTCTCTCTCTCTCTCTCTCCCAAATACTATGTCCTGTCCTAGGCCAATTGATTATACAGTACTTGTTCCAACACTGGCTCTCACCTCTCATTTTCTCTTTTCTGCTCACACTATGCCCTCTGGTATCAGAAGCGCTTCACTTGGC
>NW_027171759.1:32500-62500 GCF_036898095.1 Palaemon carinicauda | reverse complement strand
TCATGAAACAGTTTAATTAAAATGAATTTATTCTTATTTATACTTTACATGTTTATAACATTTCATGCAGGATTAAGTAAACTATAATATATTATCTTTAATACAAAATTCATCGAGATTTTTTATTGAATATCTGCATATGCGAGTCTTTTTTTTTTTTTTAATAAATCCTTTGTATATAACTATTTTATGTCCAATAAACATTATTATTATTATTATTATTATTATTATTATTATTATTATTGTTATGGTTGTTACTATTATTACCATTATTATTATTATTATTATTATTATTATTATTATTATTGTTATGGTTATTTATTTTTATTATTATTATTGTTATTATTATTATTATTATTGTTATTATTATTATTATTATTATTATTATTATTATTATTATTATTACAATACACCTCTTTAGCCTTATTTTCAATTAAACTATCTTCCTTTTTTTTCTTTTTTTGTATTTTAAATTTAAAACGAAACTAATTTCTGCCATAGGACTCCCAGCATAAAAAAAGGTTTCGCCGAAGGATTTATAGGATCCTCCAGGATTGTATAGATGGACATTTGGTATTCATAGGAGCGTAAGGAACACAAAAGACAGCTCATCCATGGTGCAGGTTCAACCCTGGTTCTCTGGCTTAGATTGCAGGCTATGATTATTGGTCCCGTAAATTATATCTCTCCTGTAGGAGAGGAAGGATCTGAAGGGTTTAATTTCTGATGCTCTTCCTATAATAAGGTTTTTTCTAAAGGTACCGAAACATATTTTACCTGTAAGATGTTCTTTGTTATAAAGCTGTGTTTTTATATAATAATAATAATAATAATAATAATAATAATAATAATAATGACAGACGCAAGGGACAGCAGGACAATGCCCTAGAGACTGACCATGTATACATATGAATAGCACCCAAGCTCCCTTTCCACCCAAGCTAGCACTAGGAAGGCCAGGCAGTGGCTGCTGATGACTCAGCATATAGATCTATAGGCTCTCCCTAAACCCCCATCCTTATTTCACAAGGAATGTGAGGTTGCAGCGACCAAAGAAACTAACAAGTTCGAGCGGGACTCGAACCCCAATCTGGTGTTCACCAGTCAGGGATGTTACCACATCGGCCATAACTACCTGTTTATCTGTTAAGATTTCTGTTTGAGTTAATTTTCTCCCAATCACTCATTTGACAATTTTATAACCGTAGTATCTCATTTGACTGTTCTAATACAATGCTTCGATGTGAAATTGAGACCTAGTTTCCTCCTCCAACGAAGTTGGAAGGAAGTTATGTTTTCGCCCTTGTTTGTGTGTTTCTGTGCGTGTGTGTTTGTTCGTGAACAGCTTCCTGACCTCAATTTTAATCGAAGAGTGATGAAACTTGCAGGGACTAACTTTTTTGTAAATGGCTGGAAATGATTAAATTTTGGAAGGTCAAGGTCAAAGGTCAAGGCTACGGTCAAGCAAAATGTCCGAATCACGTAATCCGCCATAATTTTGGACATCGTTGTCCCGAGATTTCAAACTTGGTTCATATTTGAATGTATGAAAATCCACGCCAATTAATACATGTCAAGGTCGAAGGTCAAAGGTCGAGAAATAAGCTTCCGCGGCGGAGGTCTGTGCTCTACTGAGTGCTCCTCTAGTTTTCAAAGCGTATTCAAATATACACACAACAGTGGCCATCCATGACCTACTGTATTGGCCTATTGACCTAGTGGCCCATTGACCTATTGGCCCATTGACCTAGTGGCCTATTTGGACATGTCTATATCTGGTGATCTGCCAGATTGGGGCCTCAAGTCTCGCTCAAGCTCGATAGTTTCTTATGGTGTCTGCAATCTTACCATCCTTGTGAGTTAAAGATAGTGCCATAGCCTCTGTACCATGGGCTTCCACTGTCTTGGGTTAGAGTTCTCTTGCTTGAGGGTACACTCGGGGCACACTATTCTATCTTGTTTTTCTTCCTCTTGTTATTTTGTAATTTTCATAGTTTATATGAGTCTTTTTATAGTTTATATATGACATATCTGTTTTGACATTGTTACTGTTTTTAGAATGATTTATTGTTAATGTATTCTAATCATTTATTTCCTTATTTTCTTTCCTCACTGGGCTATTTTTCCCTATTGGAGCCCTTGGGCTTATAGCACCTTGCTTTTCCAACTAGGGTTGTAGCTTGGCTAGTAATAATAATAATAATAATAATAATAATAATATATTCTGAGCTATTTTCCCTGTTGGAGCCCTTGGGCTTATAGCATCATGCTTTTCCAACTAGGGTTGTAGCTTGGCAAATAATAATAATAATAATAATAATAATAATAATAATAATAATAATAATAATAATAATAATAATAACAACAACAACAGGGGGAACCTATAGGTCTACCGGCTGAGTCATCAGCAGCTATTGCTTAGCCCTCCTTGGTCCTAGCTCGGGTGAAGAGGGGGCTTAGGCCCTGATCAGATGTTTTATATGGTCAGTCTCTAGGTCCTTCTAGGATATTGTCACCATCCCTTTCCTCTGGCATTCATGAGTGGCCTTTACCCCTTTAAAAACTTGATTAAATGGGATGGAATAAGATTCAGACCAATGTAAGAGTAAATGTTTCAAATTCATTATCTTTCAATTCAGGTTGAGAAAATATTTTCATAGAACGTTTTCATTTTTAACAGTGTGAATATGATTGAACATACATCACATTTTTTAAGCCGATAGCTCGTTGAAGATACTGTAAATTTTATAAGACTTTGACAGTGTAGCAGCTTCAATACTTTTTTAACCTAATGTAAAGATAAAGCTACTTTCCCACAAAAATTTTTGTTTCTTTATGTAATTTTATGATTGCTGTCCTTCCCATATAGATATC
Organism: Palaemon carinicauda; assembly: GCF_036898095.1. Taxonomy (NCBI): domain Eukaryota; kingdom Metazoa; phylum Arthropoda; class Malacostraca; order Decapoda; family Palaemonidae; genus Palaemon; species Palaemon carinicauda. The sequence continues at coordinate 59,626 of NW_027171759.1, read as the reverse complement.
TTCAAGTGTTCTAACATAAGATTATTCTATTCCTTGTCTTTGAAGAGCTTTCATTACTGCTGAAGTTTTGACAGAAAACTTTTTCCATAGTCTATAAATGCCACACATAGTGGTTTGTCATACTGTGCTAGGTTTTGCATTAATTGTTTAACTGCATGGATATGGTCAGTTGTTAAATACCCACTTCTAAAGCCTGCCTTCTCTCTTGGTTGATTAAATTCTAGCTGTCATTCTATTCGGCCTAATATGATCTTTGCAAATATTTTATGTATCGCGGAGAGTAAACTTATTGGGCAGTAATTTTTCAGGTCTTTTGTGTCTCCCTTCTTTTGAATTAGTAAAATGATAAAGTTTTTTTTTTTTTTTTCTAAGCGGTAGGCATTGAGCATTCTTGCAGATATTTGATGTAGAGTTCAGCAAATGTTACTATTATTACTCTTATTAAATAAACTGTTAGGCCAGGTATTCCTGATGGTTTGTCTCTTTTAATGCTTTATTTACCTCTCTTACTGTTACATTTGATACCGGCTCAGGTATTTCTTATATCACTATTGTAAAGCATTGAATAGAAATCCTTTGTAATTTTTATCACTCCATCTCTGTTGTGGATAATATTTCCATTTTTATCTGTTTGCTCCGTCCCAAGTCTTCTTTTGTGTTTCCTCAATTTTGTTCTGATGATGTTTAAACTCAAGGAATATTTTGGGTGTTGAATTTGTCTATAGTTTCATAGTTCCGCTAATTCTATTTCATCCATCTTGGATTTTATCTTCATATCCCATCTTTATTAGATTTTTGGAAGTTATAACGATTTAGACCAAATTGTATTAGATGAAGTTCTAGATTTGGAAAATAAAAGAAATATTTAAGGAAGATTTTTGGAATAATCACTTGGAGAAGATTTTACCCTGATTTCAAGTCTGTTCTTTCTTAGGATTTTGGTCCTCTCTCATAGTTTTCCTGGATCTTGTTTAGGAACTTTTCCACCCATCTTTTGGGCTGATTCCAATACAAATTTTGTTAAATTACTGTTCAGTTATTCTTTAATTGCTTCCATTTGATCATATACTGTATATGTATGTACATATATATATATTTATATATATATATATATATATATATATATATATATATATATATATATATATATGTATGTATATATATATATATATATTAATAAAATATATATATACACACACACGTATATATATATATAATAATGATGATGATGATGATGATAAGACACAATAAATAATAATAATAATAATAATAATAATAATAATAATAATAATTAATAATAATAATAATAATAATAGCTATGATCATCATCATCATCATTTTACCACTACTCGACCAGCAAACTAATTTCATTTTGACCGAAGAAGGACCCTTGGAAAAATATGATTGAATATGTAATACATCTCAAAGACTGAGTGAGAAGATATATTTGAACACCTTTGCCTATTTATAAACCGGGTCTAACCAATATACTACGCATAGGGCGCTGGTGTTACGCATAATGGTAAAAAGCGTATCCTTGCGTTGTGATAAGTATTCATTTCGAACATTAAAATCGTGACTCGGTCGACTCATCTTCCTCACGATGGCCGGAGTTGGCAAAAACAGGAAGAGACGATGAAGGGGAGAGGATGGGGAACGAGGCCAGGGGAAAGCCAGGTGAGGCTGGGGGAAGATGATGGATAAGATCAGGGGGTGGTGGAGGGTGGTGGAGGGTGGTGGAGGGTGACCTCAATGCTTTGGATAAAGACGGAGAGAAAAGAAATAAGTAAATCCCCTGTGGGAAATACCTGAACAATGCTTTAGAAAATAAGAGAAAAAAACTTTAAAACACCTGTGAAATTGTTTGGGAGGGATGAAATACAGATGATCAGTGCTTTAGAAAATAACAGAGAAAAAAACTTTAAAACACCTGTGAAATTGTTTGGGAGGGATGAAATACAGATGATCATTGCTTTAGGAAATGAGAGAGAAAAATACCTGTTTAAAACACTTGCCAAATTGTTTTAGAGGGATGAAATGCAGATGACTAATGCTTTAGAAAATAACACTGGAGAAGCACCTGCCAAAATATTATGTAGGGGTAAACTACAGATGACCAATGCTTTAGAAAATAACAGAGAAAAAATACCGGTTTAAAACACCTGTCAAAATGTTAGGTAGTGATGAAATACAGATGAGCATTGAGGAAAATCAAACTTAGACTTATAAATTAAAAGTGAGGTAAATTCAACTCTGTTATTTATTTTCATTCTTCTGGAACAGATTAAGATTGACAATAGCATGGAAGGAAACCGAGAATTGACCAGCTCTTAATAATTGCTAAAAATTATTCGGATTTAATCCTTATGGCAAAGCATTTACTTCATGGATGACCCACCAAATGAAGAAGAGAAAGAAGAAGATTCACATTATTTTATACAAGTAACGGGGGAAAAGCTTACTATAAATAGTATTGGATTTTGTAAATACAACATTGTTAACGTCTCTAGATTCGTCTATAACCCTTATTTGTTGTGTCTGCAATTTTCATTGAACATTATCTTAGTTTTACTCATATTCATTTTCAGTCCTACATTTCTGCTTTCTCTATTCAAATCTATGATCTTTTGTAATTCCTTTCATTATTATTATATATTTCTACATACTTTTCTTGGAATTACATTTATCTGTTGTGTGTCTGCATTTTCATTGAACATTATCCTAGTTTTACTCATATTCATTTTCAGTCCTACATTTCTGCTTTCTCTATTCAAATCTATGATCTTTTGTAATTCCTTTCATTATTATTATATATTTCTACATACTTTTCTTGGAATTACATTTATCTGTTGTGTGTCTGCATTTTCATTGAACATTATCCTAGTTTTACTCATATTCATTTTCAGTCCTACATTTCTGCTTTCTCTATTCAAATCTATGATCTTTTGTAATTCCTTTCATTATTATTATATAATTCTACATACTTTTCCTGGAATTACATATATCTGTTGTCTCTGCATTTTCATTGAACACTGTCTTAGTTTAACTCATATTCATTTTCAGTCCTACATTTCTGCTTTCTCCATACAAATCTTCTTTATTTTTTCGCAGTTCACCTCATTATTATTATATATTTCTACATACTTTTCCTTGAATTACTTTTGTTAATATTATTCCTTGGTTTTAAAGATGTTTTGAATTTGGTGTCACTAATTCTAAGATAGCCTATATGCCGAAGCAGAGATTTTAAAGAATTGAAAAAAGTAATGATTATGTTTTTCTTGGAGTACCATTCTCTCTCTCTCTCTCTCTCTCTCTCTCTCTCTCTCTCTCTCTCTCTCTCTCTCTTTGAATAAATACTTATATATTTTTTTTACTTCCCTTGTATTATTATTATTATTATTATTATAATGAGTTTCTCAAAAGTAAATTTGCAGTCAAGAATTATACCTAGAATTTTGAAAAAGTTGTACAATTGGAGACAAAAATTCTTGGTACACCTCGCTCAGCTGAATTGCACCCTGTCACACTGCTTTTGTGCTGCGATTAACCAAACAGATAGTGTACAGAGAGATGGCAGAGGTGGTGTGCTGCGCTACACACAGGAACTCAGCGCAGTAAGGGCGTGAAAGGATGCACTTCCTCTGAGCGAGATGTGTCAGAAATTCCTGTGTTCAACTGGACATAGGAGTTCATAGAACTATCTCGATGTTGAGGAACCCCTGTATTTGACCTACTTTCAATCATACTTTGAGGTTGAATAAGAGTTCAAAATTATCCCCCCTAATTTGCAACACAATATAATTTCAGCTAGATCTCTGTTAGAGGATTCAGCAACCACAGGTCTACATTCAAGGGTCTTGATGCAAAGAGAGTAGCATCATCTGCATATGCAACAAGCCTGTTTTCCCTTTTATGGCGTGTGCTTGGTTATTTGAACGATCTAGGATCAAACTTATATTCTCATAGACCTTCTTTCCTTTAACATTATTCCTGCAGCAAGGCCTATACCTAAGGTTTAAAGGCCACTCATGAATGGCAGAGGCAAGGGACAGTGACATTACCCTATCAAGCAGGAAAATGTCTTAGAGGCTGACCCTATTTACATATGATCAGCGCCCAAGCCCCCTCTCCAACAAAGCTGGGATAAGGGAGGGCCTGCTGATGACTCGGCAGATAGACCAATAGGGTCCCCCAAACCCCCCATCCTTAGCTTACAAGGATGGTGAGGCTGCAGTGACCAAAAGAACTATTAAGTTTTGAGCGGGACTCGAACCCCCGTATAGCGATCACCAGTCGGAGACGTTACTACATAGGCCACACCCTTTGACGTCCATTTCTACCCACTTTTACTCTATAGAAATAGAAAAATAGATTTTTCACAACTGAAAGAATATTTTCTAACCTTTTTAACCATAAACTAGAAAATCCTTCCTGTTTTCGGTGTCCTGGTTCTTGCCTAAGATCTTCCCTCCTTTAGGATGATGGTTTAAGGCCAACCCAAACTCTGTATCCTTCCCATTATATTTTGGATTCCACCAACTCTCTCTCTCGCATCATTTTCTACTTGAACGAAATTCTTCAATATCTTTTGTTTCTTTGTAAATTCAGTTTGGATGTAGATTAGAGGGGGTTATTATTATTATTATTATTATTATTATTATTATTATTATTATTATTATTATTATTATTATCTAAGCTACATCCCTAGGTGGAAAAGCAGAATGCCATATAAGCCCAAGGGCTCCAACTGGGAAAAATAGCCCAGTGAGGAAAGGAAGTAAGGAAATAGGCAAACTATATGAAAAGTAATGAGTAAATGTGTCATATATAAACTACAAAGAAATACTCTTGGTGATGGATTAGCCTTGGTATTACTATCATTATTACTAGGTAAGCTGCAACCCTAGTTGGAAAAGCTAGATGCCATAAGCCTAAAGGCTCCAAAAGGGACAAAAAGCCCTATGAGAAAAATAAATAAGGAAATAAACGATATGAGAAATAATGAGAATTAAAATAAAACGCTTTAAAAACAGTAATAACATCAAAACAGATATTTCATATATAAACTATAAAGAGAGACTCATGTTAGCCTATTCAACATAAAAACATTTCAACTTTCAACTTTTGAAGTTCTACTGATTAAACTACTGGATTAGGAAGATCCTTCCACAACTTGGTCACAGCTGGAATAAAACTTCTTGAGTACTGCATAGTATTGAGCCTCATGATGGAGAAGGCCTGGCTATTAGAATTAACTGCATTGTCTCTAATTAATAGGAAATCATCTTGCTTATCTGGGATTTCTTTGGCTAAATTTTAAGAATTATAGCTGCAAAAGAGTTTATTGCATAAATATTAAAGGAGTTATGACCTCCGGCAACGAAGTTGGAAGGAGGTTATGTTTTACTCCCTGTTTGTGTGCGTGTGTTTGTTTGTGAACAGCTTCTTGGTTACAATTTTAATCGTAGAGTAATGAAACTTGCAAGGATTAATTATAAAGTAAACAGATGGATATGATTAAATTTTTGAAGGTCAAAGGTCAAGCAAAAAGTCCATTTCACGAACTTCAGCGATAAGTTTGGACATCGTTGTCAGGGACTTCAAACTTGGTTCATATTTAAGTGTATGAAAATCCACGCTAATCAATACATGTCAAGGTCAAAGGTCAAGAACGAGCAAAAGGTTGATAAATAGACTGCCGTGGTGGAGGTCTGTGCTCTACTGAGTGCCCCCCTAGTTTTGTCATTCCTGGACATTTTCTTTGGCATTCTTTAAGTTTTTGCAACAAATAAATTTCCATTTGCCATCGTAATCTCTACTACTTTCTTATGATAGGTAATACTTTTCTATTTTATACGCAATACCTTTAAAATTTTAATGGAGCCATATTTTTCTTTAGTATATTTATGATTCATGAATGTGTGTTTGTTTTGTTCTTTGAATAAATGTTATTTAATTTGTCTACTGGGATATGGATGTAACTTGAATTATCATGAGTTAGTAACTTGAATTTTATAAGATGAACCAAATTGTTTAAAGATTTTCCTTTCTACCAAAGGTAAGAAAAAATTTACGTGCAAAAAAATGGTTTTTCTCCATTAACCTAAAGAATCATACTTTTTTGTAATCAGTTAGTTCTAGATATTTTTTTATCATACTAATTCTAAGTAGCTTCTCCTTACACATTTATAATTTTCATATTATCACTTATTCTTCATCCTTTGAAAATGCTAGCCTTCCTTGACTTACTTTCTTAAGTGGAAAAAACTGTTTTTCTTCTTTACTTACTTACTTGACTTTAAGGGCTGCTTATCTGGTCGTATACAGAAGGGGAACCCTACTCTCTACAGGACCTTCACGGTTGTGTAATGATGTTCGTTCGAGAGCATTTAATATTACTGTTTGATCATCACTATCAAAACACTCACAAAATAAGAAATTCTTCAGTTTCCTCTTGAAAACCTTAATATCTTCAATTATTCGGATTTTTCGTGGGAGTCTATTATATAGTCTCGGGGCCACATATTTAAAGGCTCTAGAGGCTACAGTAGACATGTATCTAGGTTCTGATAGTTTGAAACCATCTGTAATTATTCTCGTGTCATAACGGTTTGTTGACCTTAAGAATTATAATTTTTTATAATAAGTCAATTACTGATTTAAAATAGATTATTCACGGACATTTATAATTTTCAGATTTACACACATTCTTCATCCTTTGAAAATGTACCTTTTCCTCGAAGAGAATCTCTGTTTTCCGAGTCCTTTTCTTGAGAGGCCCATTACTCCAATCCAGTTTCATAAGTTAATATTATTATCATTTCTTGCCAAGCTACAACCTTAGCGGAAAAAGCAGGATGCTATACGCCCAGGGTCTCCAACAGGGAAAATGGCCCAGTGAGGATAGGAAACAAGGAAAGATAAAATATTTTAAGGACAGCAATAACATCAAAATAAATATTTTCTATATAAACTCTAAAAACCTTAACTAAACAAGAGGAGAGAAACAGGATAGAATAATGTACCTTCAAGCAATAGAACTCTAACCCAACATATTGGAAGACCATAGTACAGAGGCTATGGCACTACCCAAGACTAGAGAACAATGGTTTGATAACCAGTGTTTATATGATCTCAACGATCAACAATAGATACTAAGGATTTAATCGGTCATACTCAGCATTTTATCAAGCCCTCCTCGAAGCCAGTCTCCATTTTCGGAGTCCCTCTCCTGAGAGGCCCCTTACTCCCGGACCTCTCCCAGGGTCCAATCCAGTTTCATAAGTAAATAACCAGTGTATATGATCTCAACGATAATCTCTATAGTAAGGATTTAATCATTCATATTCAGCATTTTATCAAGCCCTCCTCGAAGCCAGTCTCCATTTTCGGAGTCCCTCTCCTGGGAGGCCACTTTACACACTCACCCCTCCCAGGATAGGTCCAAGGTTACTTGGTGCCGTCAGCCTCGTGTGTCTGGCTGGCAGAAGTGGGCGTGTTGTTGATCTCACGACCCAAGTAGTAATTTCTCATCGTACATGCAATCCGTGAGTCCTTTGGTCAGGGCGGCGGCGGCGAGGAAGGAGCCTTCGTGTCCTCAGGTGGAGACAGACACCCGTTAGGATAATCTCTGCGTCGAGATGATGGTGATGATAATGATGATTTTTCCTCAGTTAATCTGCGTCGAGAATGAGGAGGGCTTTGATCGCCAGCATCACAGGGTGGACGTTGATCCGAGGAGATGAATTTCCCTCAGAAGACACTTGGGAATAGTGTGGAGATGGGGATGGGGACAGGTGGGCCTCTGCAGGTCCAGGGTGAGGAGAGGAATATTTGGGGGGAGAACCTACTGCCTGCCTAGCGAATTGGGGTTCGAGCCTCTATAGTTTCTCGTGGTGTCTGCAACCTTACCATCCTTGTGAGCTAAGGATGAGCCTATAGGTCTATCTGCTGAGTCATCATCAGCTATTGTCTTGCCCTCCCTGGTCCTAGCTTGAGTGGAGAGGTGGCTTGGGCTCTGATCATATGTATATATAGTCAGTCTCTAGGGCATTATCCTGCTTGATAGGGCAATGTCACAGTCCATTGCCTCGGCCATTCATGAGTCGCCTTTAAAAAACCTTTAAAAATTAATGCTGTAGTGTGGTTCGAGTCCGCTCAAGCTCTATAGTTTCTTTGGCCGCTGCAACCTCACCATCCTTGTGAGCTAAGGATGGGGGTTTTAAGGAAGCCTATAGTCATCAGCATCTATTGCCTAGCCCTCCCTGATCCTAGCTTGGGTTGAAAGGGGGGCTTGGGCGCTGATCATATGTATATATGGTCAGTCTCTATTGCATTGTCACTGTCCCTTACCTCTGCCATTCATGAGTAGCCTTTAAACCTTTAAAGGAAAGAGCTTATCGTTTGATTTACTTGATACATCTTTCATTAATGTTGAGATTTATTAATTCTACGTTTAAGGTTGATAATGGCATAAGGAAATTTTTATCATATTGAACCACATGTAGTTTCAATTTTTTTTACCAATGTAGTAGAATTATAATCAAATTTTATTCCTCTGTTTTGGCCTAATTGGTGTTTTCATCATTACTCTAAATGACGAATTACCTGTGCGTGAAAATTACTGTATATGGGAAAACAAAATTGATGAAATTGTCGAATAATGTTCAATAATAAATAGCAATTGATATGTAGTAGTTTTTCTATTAAAAAAAAGATATTTCAGCAAACCTGTTCTACTTTATCTTATGGATGATGGTAAAGTTAATGAAATTTATGGTTCGCAATTACATAAACTAATAAAAGTACAGAATTTACAGATCATAAAAAGCTTGCAATGATAAGACTTGAAGAATTCTTAATCTCTCAAGGGATGAACTACTGCACTGTAATTGTTCAGTGACTACTTTCCTCTTGGTAAGGGTAGAAGAGACTCTTCAGCTATGGTAAGCAGCTCTTCTAGAAGGACACTCCAAAATCAAACCATTGTTCTCTAGTCTTGGGTAGTGCCATAGCCTCTGTACCATGGTCTTCATTGTCTCGGGTAAGAGTTCTCTTGCTTGAGGGTACACTCAAGCAAGCTATTCTATCTATATCTTTATTTCCTTTCCTCACTGGGCTATTTTTCCAAGTTGGGGCCCTTGAGCTTATAGCATCCTGCTTTTCCAACTAGGGTTGTAGCTTAGCTAATAATAATAATAATAATAATAATAATAATAATAAAAGTGATTACAAAGGACAAATATCATCAGCTAGTGGCCTGGTGGTAACGTCCTCGCCAGGTGAATGTCAGACAGGGGTTCGAGTCCCTCTCAAACTTGTTAATTTCTTTGGCCGCTGCAACCTCACCATCCTTGTGAGCTAAGGATGTGTGGTTTGGGGGAGCCTATAGGTCTCTCCGCTGAGGCAACAGCACCCATTGCCTAGCCCTCCTTGGTCCTAGCTTAGGTGAAGAGGGGCCTTGGGTGCGGATCATAATATGGCCAGTCTCTAGGGCATTGTCCTGCTTGATATGGTAATGTCACTGTTCCTTGCCTCTGCCATTCGTGAGTGGCCTTTAAACCTTTAAACTCCTATATATTTTGACGACAATTTACTTGTCATAAGGTCAAAGGTCAAGGGCGAACAAAAGGTCGAAAAATAAGATGCCGCGGCGGAGGTCTACGCTTTACTGGGTTTGCTACTCTAGATTTTTTTTTTTTTTTTTATAATTTTATGCTCAGTAAAAGAACCATTATAGCAAATAGTATATCAGGGGCAAGTTATGAGAATCGCTACATAAAATACATTTATATTTGTGTTTGTCATTGTTCTCTGCCGTTAGTGTTATCAGCATAACATTATATACTTCATGTGACACAAGGTAATGTTAGAGTACCATTTCCCTTCAGTATAGATTCATTTGATTGAGCTTCGAGATGGAAGGGCCGGATTCCTAGATAAGGGTTTGTTCCCAGTCATTGAACTTGACCTGGGTTGTGGTCGTAGAACTTGTCCCTATAAATCTTCTCTCCAAATGCGAAGTTGAATTCGTTTCGAGGTGATATTTCATGGAGGTAACAAACAACTCTTGATTTATGTTTGCCTCTCTCTCTCTCTCTCTCTCTCTCTCTCTCTCTCTCTCTCTCTCTCTCTCTCTCTCTCTCTCTCTCTCTCTCTCTCTCTTGTATAGTCCTAAGTGTTCACATGATGGTAATGATAACTATAATTATAATAAAATTCTCTCTCTCTCTCTCTCTCTCTCTCTCTCTCTCTCTCTCTCTCTCTCTCTCTCTCTCTCTTTTGTATAGTCCTAAGTGTTCACATGATAGTAATGATAACTATAATTATGATAAAATTCTCTCTCTCTCTCTCTCTCTCTCTCTCTCTCTCTCTCTCTCTCTCTCTCTCTCTCCTCTCTCTCTCTCATTGCAATCCTATAGGTACAGTTGCACACTTCACTATAAAGACGTCAAACTTTAGCTATGGTAAGCAGCTCTTTTAGGAGAAAGACACTCCAAAATCAAACCATTGTTCTCTAGTCTTGTGTAGTGCCATATCCTGTGTACCATAGTCTTCTTCTGTCTTGGGTTAGAGTTCTCTTCCTTAAGGGTACACTCAAGCACGCTATTCTATTTTGTTTCTCTTCCTTTTATTTCATTTTTTTGAAATTTTGATAGTTTATATATGAAAGATCCATTTTAATGGTGTTACTGTTTTCAATATATTTTTCTCAATTGTTCATTTCTTTTACTTGTATGTTATTTATATCCTTATTTCCTTTCCACGCTTGGCTACATTCCCTATTGGGGCCCCTGGGCTTATAGCATCTAGCTTTTCCAACTAGGGTTGTAGCTTAGCAAGTATTAAGAAGAAGAAGAAGAAGAAGAAGAAGAAGAAGAAGAAGAAGAAGAAGAATTATTATTTTTATCATAATCTCTCTTTACTTAAAACGAGGAAACACTTTTCTGAGATTTAATCATTTTAACAAATTAAGGACTTGTATCATGAACCTGTATTCACTCTTGACGTGAACAAAAAACCGAATGATATTAACATGCACCAAGAACAAGCTGTTCATGACATGATCTTTGAATTAAGAACCATCTCTTAATGGCTTGAACCAAAAATTATCCAAAACTTTAGATTTAATTGACAAAAACTTTGCACTAACTCTCCTCGACACGAATGAAAAACTGCTGTTGTCACAAAACAAGAACATCGTAACATTAAATCTAGAGAAATCGATCATACTTTAAAGGAAAAATTATGAAAATTAATAACTATAGTCCATTTCTTTTAGCGATGCATATTTGCACAGACTCGCGGCGGTGCCCTTTTAGCTCGGAAAAGTTTCCGGATTGCTGATTGGTTAGAATTATCTTGTCCAACCAATCAGTGATCCGGAAATTTTTCCGTGCTAAAAGGGCACCGCTGCGAGTCGGTGCAAATATGCATCGCTAAAAGAAATGGACTATAGATTCACTAATTCCACAAATTAAAAAAAGGAAATATGACAGGCTTAGCATGTTTTCTTCACCTTAAGCTTTTCTAACAGTGTCCTTTATGTTGCTTACTTCCTTATAACTTTCATGATTAGCACTTTCTGATCTCTTGTAAAAATATAATCTTTGAGGCTTAATAATACTTAGGATCTGCTCATCCCAATATGAGTTCATCACACTCAAATTCGGGTATTTCAGCATTCTATGACTCCTATATTTCGACAGATTATTATTATTATTATTATTATTATTATTATTACTATCCAAGCTACAACCCTAGTTGGAAAAGCAAGATGCTATAAGCCCCGGGGCTCCAACAGGGAAAAATAGCCCAGTGAGGAAAGGAAATAAATAAATGAAGAGAACAAATTAACAATAAATCATTATAAAATAAGTAACAACGTCAAATAGACATGTCATATATAAACTATTAACAACATCAAAAACAAATATGTCATAAATAAACTATAAAAAGACTCATGTCCAGATATCTATTCTCAAGAATGAAGAACCATTTAATTCTTACAAGGATCAAGAACAATCTGTAACTGATATTAATAACAAACCATCTGTTCTTCACTTTTACAAAGAACTATCTATTCTTCTCATGAACGAACACTCAACTATTCTTGACTTCCGTTCTGTGATATGAATCGGTGAATATTTCACGAAACTAAGACCCAATCTTTTGAAGAGATAAAATATTGTGGTGGAAACCTATTGAAAACGTCCCTGTCTCGCGATCTACTGGGCTGGAGTTCGAGACCCTCTGAAGTTCCATAGTTTCTTGTAGTATCTGCAACCTCACTATACCTGTGAGCTAAGAGTGGAGGATTTGGGGGAGCCTGTATGTCTACCTGCTGAGTCATCAGCAGCTATTGCCTGTCCCTCCCTGGTCCGAGCTTGGGAGCTGATCATGTTCATATAGTCAGTCTCTAGGGGATTATCCTGCTTGCTAGGGAATTGTCAATCTCCCTTGCCTCTGCCATTCATGAGTGACATTTAAACCTTTTATTCCTTCCTTAAGTCAAACCATCAAATCTTGACTAGAATTAAGGATTTTCTCCTGATATGGTCAAAGAAAAAACTAGAGGGACATTCAGTAGAGCGCAGACCTCCACCTCGGCAGCTTATTCTTGACCTTTTGCTCGACCTTGACCTTTGACCTTAACATGTATTAAATGGCGTGGATTTTCTTACACTCAAATATGAACCAAGTTTGAAGCCTCTGTGAGAACGATGACCAAACTTATGGCTGATTACCTCAATTGGACGTCTTGCTTCACTGTGATCTTGACCTTTGACCTTGACCTTCCAAAAATTAATCAATTTCTGCTTTTTACATAACAGTTAATCCATGCAAGTTTTATTTACTCTACGATTAAAATTGTGGCCAGGAAGCTGTTTACCCAACACACACACACACCCACAAACAAACAGGGGCGAAAATCATAACCTCCTTGCAACTTCGTTGGCGGAGGTGATTATTTTGAAATAAACCTTGAACTTAATCAAGATCAACTCCATTCAGATATGAAATCAGAATCTTCTTTTGTTGAGAAGCATCATTATTTACTAGTGTATCCCACACGTCAAAACTGACGGCTAAATATTTATATAGATATGCACACACACGTACTGTTTTTTTCCCCATTGTTACCTCTAAGGGTACCATCTCTCACAGGGTATGACTACTTTCTCTTCCCCTACCCGAGGGACAGGGAGAGACTAAGCAGTCGTATGTCTGTGTATATATATATATATATATATATATATATATATATATATATATATATATATATATATATATATATATATATTTATATATATATATATATATATATATTTATATATATATATATATGTATGTATATATATACTGTATATATATATATATATATATATATATATATATATATATATACTGTATATATATATATATATATATATATATATATATATATATATATATATATATATATATATATATATATATATATATATACCCAGACACGTATGACTATATCCTCTACCCATAACCGAGGGACGGGGAGAGACTGTATATATATATATATATATATATATATATATATATATATATAAATATATATATATATATATATATATATATATATATATATATATACTGTATATATATGTGTGTATATATATATATATATATATATATATATATATATATATATATATATATATATATATATACACAGTATATATATATATACACCCAGACACGTATGAGTATATCCTCTACCCATAACTGAGGGATGGGGAGAGACTGTATATATATATATATATATATATATATATATATATATATATATATATATATATATATATATATATATCCAGACACGTAGCTCTTTATCATATATGGGCGATGCAAAACACACGTAAAAAACCACACACGCCAACAAATCAGTACACAGAAACACCCCATAAACAATCTAATACGCTTTTTTTTCCCTCATCTCTTCTTTAGCTTTTTTTAATCTCATCTCGCCAACAAAGGCGATCCTGTAACCGGTCATTTTGCTGATACCGATATCGATCAATGTCAAGATTGAAGATGGTGTTTTTCTTTCGCGTTTGATGAGGTTTACGGTGAAGAGGAACGGAGTACCCGGGTGGCGTTTTGTGCCAAGACCACAGATTGTTATTGTTGTTATTATTGTTGTTGTTGTTGATGTTGTTGTTGTTGATGTTGTTGTTGTTGATGTTGTTGTTGTTGTTGTTGTTGTTATTATTATTATTATTATTATTATTATTATTGTTATTATTATCATAAATATTATTATTATTTTTATTATTATTATCATAAATATTATTATTATTATTATTTTTATTATTATTATTATTATTATTATCATAAATATTACTATTATTATTATTATTATTTTTATTAATATTATTATTATTATTTTTGTTTTTATTATTATTAATATTATTATTATTTATTATTATTATTATTATTATTATTATTATTATTATTATTATTATTATTATTATTATTATTATTATTACTTGTTAAGCTACAACCCTAGTCGGGAAAAGCATGATGCTATGAGCCCGAGGGCTCCAACAGAAAAAAGTAGCCCAGTGAGGAAAGGAAGTAAGGACCTAAATAAACTATATGAGAAGTTATGAACAATTAAAATAACATATTTTAAGAAAAGTAACTGCATTAAGATAGATCTTTCATAAATAAACTACAAAAAGAAACTTATGTCACCCTGTTCAACGTAAAAACATTTGCTGCAAGTTTGAACTTATGAAGTTCTACTGATTCAACTACCCAATTAGGAAGATCATTCCACAACTTGGTCACAGCTGGAATGAAACTTCTAGAGTACTGTGTAGTATTGAGCCTCATGATGGAGAAGGCCTGACTATTAGAATTAACTGCCTGCCTAGTATTACGAACAGGATGGAACTGTCCAGGAAGATCTGAATGTAAAGGATGGTTAGAATTATGAATAATCTTATGCAACATACATAAATGAAAATAAAATAATAACTTCTATAATACTGTGTAGATTGCAATGTTTCAGTGCTGACATTAGTCACACCATTCAAATTCTGATGGCAGATAAGTTTTAGAGAACTATAGAAGATAAAAAGATTATTTTTGGAATAGCTCCCTGCAATGCAAATATGTGCAGTTAATCTGAAAGAAAAACAACAAGTATATTTGAAAAATAAAAACAAATAACATGAAAGTTTATTACTTTTCTCTATTCTTTCGTAAAACTTAGGAACTCTAACTCTCCTCCTTTGTTTCCTAAATAGGTTATATAATCGGAAATGATGATATATTCTTTTCCTACGTGTTACTCTATGGATATGAGTCATGGTATGACAATGAAACAATCTCCAATAGATTTAGTAGATTTGAGAACAAAGCCCTCAGAAGGATATTGGGAGTTAAATGGCAGGACAGGATTAGAAATGAAACTATAAGAGAGATTACTCGAGTGCCATATGTGGATGAGATCATGATGAGGGGTAGATGGAGATGGTTTGGGCATGCTCTTCGCGCTCCTCAAGAGAGATTAGTTCACCAAACATTCATCTGGGCTCACATGGCACTAGAAGAGTTGGAAGACCTAGGCCTACATGGCTGAGGACTATAAAGCGCGAAGTAGGAGATGATGAATGGAGATTATTCAATTGAAAGCTCAAGAAAAGACTTTTGTCCTCTGCAATTGAAATTTGATAAAAGAAAATTGTTTATCAATTCTTTTTACGCTTTTGTATGACTTAATACGCGTGTAAAATTATTCTTTTAAAAGATGCGTAATCGGTCAAGTGAATATATACTCAATACTAGTGTACCTGATCCGTCAAAAATGATGTCCAAACATTTAGCTAAATATAAACACGCGCCCATACAGAAATAGCCCTTCCCACCCCCAACCCCCCTTTCCTAATTACAACCCGCTGGTTTCGTAATTTTTGAGAGAGTGGTTTTCAAGTGTACCTCTCTAATTTATCTCACCAAGGTATGGCAACTCCCTCTCCCCGCTGAGCGTAGAGTGTGCACGATTATATATGCGTGCTTGCAATTGTGTATGTGAATAATCCTATGGTTTATTTCTCCCAATTTTCTTTGTGTATTTTGAAGAGAAGTCGTCGACTCTTCAATAACTTAATGCCTTGATCGCTAGTACCTCAAGGGGAAGTCAATGAGATTTGAGCTTTTTCCTTTAAGAAATCAGAATCTACGTCTTTTAAGAAACGGGGTTTTGTTAGCCTTAGGATACGTCCCTGCGTCTCAGCTTGTCGGACGGGAGTTCGAGATCCGCCCAAGCTCGATAGCACCTTTTGTGTCTGCATTTTCACCATCCTTGTAAGGTAGGGGTGGGTGGAGGAGCCTTTAGGTCTACTTGCTGAATTACCAGCAGTCATTGCCTGGCTCTCCCTGGTCTTAGCTTAGTGGAGAGGGGATTTGGTTGCCGATCATACTTGTTGAAGGTCAGTTTCCAGAGCATTGTCTCTTGTCTCTGCCATTCATGAGCATCCTTTAAACCTTATATTTGTGAGGTCAGTCTCTAGGGTATTGTCAATGTCCCTTGCCTCTGCCATTCATGAGTGACCTTTAAACCTTTAAAAGAAACAGAAACAGAAACATAAGAAGAACATTAAACAAGAACATAATCTTCATCACGAGGAAAGCAAATATTTGGTACTTCCATCCAGCAATATTTTATCATTATCGTCTCAGAAAAACGTTTATCACAAAGGCTTTTTAACTCGCATTTATAATTTTAATCTTTATTTTTTTATTGTATGTTTAATATACATTACTTTTTAAATACTACAACAACAACAAATTCAGCCGTATCTAGTCCGCTGCAGGTCAAAGGCCTCAGACATATCATTATTGATGTCTGGGGTTTGGCCAGTTCTCAACACAACGCTAGCCAGTTGGGATTGTTAATGGATGGAGATTTTCATCTAATTGCTCACAGCAAACCAACCTAGTATGGGTGGCCCATACTATTACAGTTTTGTTGATCATAGTACACAAACCCATTTCACCACTTTAAGGTATCCGCATAAACTATCAAATATAAAAAATAAAATACCCAAATTCCAAAAGAGAGATTACTGTCATGTTCTGTGTTAACTCTTTGAGGCCTTTAATCTTTCAATAACACACGGAGCACATCACGAAGAACAACTCTCTTTGACATAATGATATACATTTAGGTTGTCGTGTCTTGGACGGGATTTGATTATATGATCTCTCTCTCTCTCTCTCTCTCTCTCTCTCTCTCTCTCTCTCTCTCTCTCTCTCTCTCTCTCTCTCTCTCTCTCTCTCTCAAGAATAAGTTAGACAAGATCATTAAAAACTCTCTAAACGTTGAAACTAATTCGCTCTTTAAAAAGTCTTTTGAGACATCTAAAATCCTTGTAACTCTCTCTCTCTCTCTCTCTCTCTCTCTCTCTCTCTCTCTCTCTCTCTCTCTCTCTCTCAAGAATAAGTTAGACAAGTTCATAAAAAGCTCTCTAAACGTTTAAACTAATTCGCTCTTGAATCATCTAACAAAGAAGAGTTTATCCATTCATTCACTCCCACCTTGGCTGCTTCAGATAATTCAAGTCTCTTCCAACCTGCTACCTTTAATGCTTTGCTTCTTCTGTGAGGCATCGGTTTTTAGTTTACTATCACCCGTTATACCTACTCTTACATTATATATATATATATATATATATATATATATATATATATATATATATATGTATATATATAATATATATATATATATATATATATATATATATATATATATATATATATATATATATATATATATATATATATTTGAGTGTGTATTTGTTTGAGTGTGTATGTGTGTGTAGTAGCACCCTCAACATAATTAACCCCATTCCTTAATATCACAATACTTTGTTTCCATAAAAAAAGTCAAATTAATTTTTGAATATTTAAAATAGGTTGTAGGTTGGCCATGAAACCAGCCACCCGTTGAGATACTACCATTAGAAAGTTATTGGGTTGAGTGGTCAGAGAGTAATATTTTAGATCCCTCTCTGGTTATGGCTTATTTTTTCTTTGACTACACATACACCGAATAGTCTAACATATTCTTTTCACACTCTTCTCTTTCCTTATACATCTAACATCAATTAGATAACCGAAAAATTCTTCTTCACTCAAGGGGTTAACTACTGTACTGTAATTGTTCGGTGTCCACTTTCCTCTTGGTAAGGGTAAAAGAGACTCTTTAGCTATAGCAAGCAGCTCTTCTAGGAAAAGGACACTCCAAAATCAAACCATTGTTCTCTAGTCTTGGGTAGTGCCATAGCCTCTGTACCATGGTCTTCCACTGTATTGGGATAGAGTTCTCTTGCTTGGAGGTACACTCAGGCACACTATTCTGTTTCCTCATTTCCCTTCATCAATGGGCTCTCTCTCTCTCTCTCTCTCTCTCTCTCTCTCTCTCTCTCTCTCTCTCTCTCTCTCTCTCTCTCTCTCTCTCTCTCTCTCGTAATTTTCCCTTTAATTCCAAATACTCTTAAAAATGTGGCCAGTCTCTAGAGCATTTTCCTGCTTGCTAGGGCGGTGTCACTGTTCCTTTCCTCTGCCATTCATGAGTGGTTTTGAAACCATTAAACTGTAGATACTGTAGAAGAAATGTCATAGGTACTCTCAATTGCAGTTATTCCATTGTTTCTATTATGGATTTAGTTTTAAGATTCCCAATATACTCTGCTTGTGGAATTATCTTTCTATTCGGGTAGTTGAATCAGTAGAACTTCAAAAGTTCAAACTTGCAGCAAATGTTTTTTTTTTTTTTTTTTTTTTTTAAGTTGAACAGGCTGCCATAACTCTGTTTATAGTTTATGTATGAAATATCTGTTTTAATGTTGTTAATGTTTTGAAAATGTTTTATATTGATTTGTTCATTACTATCATATCGTTTATTTCCTTATTTCCTTTCCTCACTGGGCAATTTTTCCTTGTTGGAGCCCTTGGGCTTATAGCATGTTGCTTTTCCAACTAGGGTTGTAGCCTAGCTAATAATAATAATGATAATGATAATAACAATGATAAGACACTTTCAAGTTATAATAGTAATAATAATAATAATAATAATAATAATAATGATGATGGTGATGATAATAATAATAGTAATGGTAATGATAATAACAACAACAATAACGACAACAACAATGATAATAATAATAATAATAATAATAATAATAATAATAATAATAATAATAATAATAATATAGTTTGTCTTTTATGCTGATATTGACTATCCTATTCCAGATACTAATATCCAATAGACTGTGCCAGATAGAACAATAAAATACTTGATGGCTCCAGTAAATTTGGTAAAAAAGGCAATAGATATGTAAGTTTATTGGTAACAAACATCTAATGGAGATGTTTAACATCGAGGGAACGAAAAAAAAAGGTTAAGGAGATGGGTACTAGAGACAAATACACACATACAAACACACAAACACACCTGTCCTTTTCTCTCTGTCCTACTTCCCAGCCTCTTCCTCTTCATCCGCAATTCCTTTCACCTGTTAACTGATGAAGAGAGAGAGAAAGAGAGAGATTTGGGGAGGGGGGGGGGGGGAGAAGTCTCGTGGCATTGTTTACCTGTCCAACCATCGACTAAATCATTTGTTTGTCGCTGGTTTTGAGACCTAACCGCGAGGCTGAGTGTCCCTTCTCATCTTAATAACACTACCTGGCTGTGTCCTTAACCCTGGCTGTGTCCTTCCATCCCTTCTCGAAGCTCTCGAGTGGCGGGGATCAGTCTGATGCTGGACTTCCTTAAAGGATTAAGGCGTGTTTAGCCTTTAGTGTTTTTACTTTCTAGAGTGGGGGAATTTATTTTTTTTACTATTGAAAGTTGGGGAAATTATCTTTTAACTATCCTAATGGGCAGAAATGTTTTTTTTTTTACTGTTCAAAATGGGGCCACTTGTCTTTTATACTGTTCAAAATGTGGGACACTTGTCTTTATTACTTTTCAAAAATGGGACAAATTTTATTTTACTATTCCAAAAAGGCAAAATTGTCTTTTTTCTCCTTTCCAAAATGGAGCCACTTGTCTTTTTTACTTTTAAAAAATTGGACCACTTCTTTTTACTGTTAAAAATAGGTAGAATTATCCTCATTTTAACTTTTTCAAAATGGAGCCACTTGTCTTTTTTACTTTTCAAATTAGGACAACTGTTATTTTTACTATTCTAAAGGTGCCAAATTGTCGTTTTTATCATTCAAAATGGGCCACGCTCAATTAAGAAAAGTCCAAATCTGGTATGAAAATTGACCACACTCTATAAACATTTTAAATGGAATAAAATAACCAGAGAGGAGAAATGAAGTAAAAGGATATTGGAATTAAAATATAGGTATAAAGTAAAGCAACTTGATAAAACATTCATAAACAGGATTCAAGAAAAGTAGCATGATAATATAAATGTTAATTCGATTAGAAATATAGGTTTCTACAATCCAAGTAACTTTGAAAAAATGAGCAGTAACCAGAGACATAGGTCCAGTGTAGTACTGTCTGGACAGTCAAAGGACCCCCATAACTCTCTAGCGGTAATATCTCAACGGTTGGCTGGTGCCCTGGCCATCCTACTACCTAGAAAATCAGCCTAATGAAGAGTGGTGAAGAGAGACAGACCCCTTTTTGTAATACTTGTCAATGGACAAATAGATATCAAAAGTAATCAAACATATTTTAGTCGATTATCTTGTTTTTACTCTTAAGAGGAGGTAACATTTTCTCCAGGACAAAACTTTTAAGAGCTATACCTGGGGGAAAATTGAAATGCCCTGAACTTGAAAAGATTTATACAGGATTATTGGTATATGTCATGAGCTGGAAATAATGTTTTTTCCAATTTATTTTTTACACGTTTTAGTCCCGCCTTATTTTGCAATTAGATATTGTATGTAAGTTGTGTGATTGGCTTTAGAAGTTATTGGTTCCTTTAAGTGGCCAGACAGTACGACAGTGGATCCTTCTCCCTGGTTACGACTTATTTTCTCTTTGCCTGCAACATACACCGAATAGTCTGGCCTATTCTTTACATATATTCCTCTGGATTCATACATCTGACAACACTGAGATTACCATACAATTCTCCCTTGTTCAGTGGCTACTTTCCTCTTGGTAAAAGTAAAAGAGACTCTTTAGCTATGGTAAGCAGTTTCTTCTAGGAGGACACTCCATAATCAAACCATTGTTCTCTTTCCTTGGGTAGTGCCATAGCCTCTGTATCATGGTCTTCCACTGTCTAGGGTAGAGTTATCTTGTTTGAGGGCTCACTGAGGCACACTGTTCTATCTTATTTCTTTTCCACTTTTTTTTTCAAGTGTTTATAGTTTTATGAATTATAGATGTGTTTTAATATTGTTATTGTTATTCCTTCTCTTGTAGTGTCCTTATTTCCTTTCCTCGGTAGGCTATTTTTCCCTATTGGAGCCCCTGGGTTTATAGCATCCTGCTTTTCCAACTAGGGTTGTAGCTTAGCAAGTAATAATTATGGTTGATTAATTTGCATTATACGGCGGTGAATGGGCCTTTGATCCCCCAGTGCTTGGCTTAAGGACTAAATTTTATATTTAATTCAATTAACTCTTTAACACCCCCCCCCCCCCGCCCCCACCCACCAAAATCGCAAAACGGTAATTTAGTCCTGTAAGAAATAAGGTAAAAAAATCATATTCAAATTAAAGTTATTAACTTCTCGCGTATCATAAATACATTTCTTGAATTATATGAGAGAATTTTATTTCTTTTTCTAACATTTCTAAAAAAAAAAATTAAATGTCATGATATTGGTGTTATAGTTATTCTGCCTTCTCCATCACGAGGCTTAACACTACGCAGTTTTCTAGAAGTTTTATTCCATCTGTGATCAGGTTGTGGAATGATCTCCCTAATCAGGCAGTTGAATCGGTGGAACTTCAAAAGTTCAAACTTACAGCAAAAGTCTCTATTTGCAGTTTATATATGACAGATCTATTTTAACGTTGTTACTGACCTTAAAAGATTTCATAATTATTCATTCTCATATTTAATGTATTTCTTTCCTTATTGCCTTTCTTCACTGGGCTATTTTCCCTGTTGGAGCCCTTGTGCTTATAGCATCATGCTTTTCCATCTAGTTGTTAATGATTATAATATTATAATTAAGAATACTGAAATCTGAAATCTTGGTGTTTCCTTACCGGGCTATTTTCCCTGTAGAAGCCCGAGGGTTTATAGCATCATGCTTTACCAACTAGGGTTATTAATGATTGTAATAATATTTATAACTAATAATACTTTGTGTTTTCTGCCCTAATGTTTGGGGGATGGAAAACTAGATCATATAACATTGAAAACATAATATTCTCAGAATTAGAAATATAACATATACTTGACCGTGAATGCTTACATTATTATTATGATTATTATTATTATTATTATTATTATTATTATTATTATTATTATTATAAGTATTATTATTATTATTATTATTATTATTATCATTATTATTATTATTATCATAATTATTATTATTATCATCATCATTATTATTATTATTATTGTAAGTATTATTATTATTATTATTATTATTATGATTATTATTATTATTATTAAAAGTATTATTATTATTATTATTTTGAAAATACAAACCCTCTTGCTAAGGCACCAGCCACCCGTTGCTTATAGCATACTGCTTTTCCAACTAGGGCTGTAGCTTGGCAAGTAATAATAATAATAATGATAGGAAGGAGAAGGTCCCAGCCAGACTTTGGAAGTGATTGGCGGAAAAGACGAGAGGGAGGCATAGAAGAGAGGCTTCCAGGAGACAAGACTTCCAGATAGGCAAAGCCATAAATGTTAATGGCGGTGTTTGGAGACAGTGGAAGACCCTCCAGTTCTGTTTGTATCCTATCCTACCCTTCATCTTCTTCTTCTTCTCCTTCTTCTTCTTCTTCTTTTTCGTGGGTCGTTGTGAAAGTCGTGAATCAAAGTGTAGGGATTTTACGTATCTGATTGGGGCCTTCATTTTCTACACACACACACACACACACACACACACACACACACACACAGATTGCCCAGACCTTATTTCCGAACTGGGGCTCTTGTTCTATTTGTCGTAGCCCCCTGATTTTCTGAATAATTTAAGATATTTCTGTTTTTATATGTTCTTCCTGAGTGGGGACACCTTAATGTGGTGAAAGGGTTTGTATATCCTCTCGATCACCGAATATATAATAGTTTAGATCACTCATACTAGTTTGGTTTGCGGTGATCAGTCCCCCTCCATCATCAGCATGTTAGCCAGCGTGTTTTGGAAATTGGCGAAACCTCAGACATGTCTGAGGCCTTTGTCCTGCAGTGGACTAGAAATGGCTGCATTTGTTGTTTTTTTTTTCTTTTTTTTTATTATGAATTCTTTGGATGTGAAGTTTGAATGAGAGTTTGAATTTATTTTACAGTTATTATTATTATTATTATTATTCATTTATTTTATAACACTCATGGATACTTTTGTTTACTTTAAGGGCTGCTTCTATTGTCCTATAGAGCAGGGGATTCCTACTCTCTACAGGACCATCAGTCATTTTATTGTGTTCATTCCAGAGCATTCGACTTCTCACACAACATATTGCTCGTTTACTGTCATGTCCACATTATCGAAGCACTTGGAGAACAAAAAAAGTCTTCAGTTTCCGCCCGAAAGCCTTTATAGCATCCTCAGTCTTTTCAGTCTTTCTGATATCTCGTGGGAGATATCAGAAATATTTGAAGGCTCAGGATCCAATAGTTACGTAGAAAGTAGTCACTGAACAATTATATTATTATTATTATTATTAAATGCTAAGCTACAACCCTAGTTGGAAAAGCAGGATGCTATAAGCCCAGGGGCCCCAACAGGGAAAATAGCTCAGTGAGGAAAGGAAACAAGGAAAAATAAAATATTTTAAGAATAGTAACAACATTAAAATAAATATTTCCTATATAAACGATAAAAACTAAAACAAAACAAGAAAAAGAGAAACTAGATAGAACAGTGTGCCTGAGTGTACCCTCAAGCAAGAGAACTCTAACCCAAGACAGTGGAAGGCCATGGTACAGAGGCTATAGCACTACCCAAGACTAGAGAACAATGGTTTGATTTTGGAGTGTCCTTCTCCTAGAAGAGCTGCTTACCATAGCTAAAGAGTCTCTTCTACCCTTACCAAGAGGAAAGTAGCCACTGAACAATTACATTGCCGTAGATAACCCCTTGGGTGAAGAAGAATTGTTTAGTAATCTCAGTGTTGTCAGGTGTATGAGGACAGAGGAGAATCTGTAAAGGATAGGCCAGACTAATCGGTGTCTGTGTAGGCAAAGGGAAAGAACCGTAACCAGAGAGAAGGATCCAATATGGTACTGTCTGGCCAGTGCAGTTATCCTAGTGTTGTCAGGTAGAATTCGATATTAGATGCCATTGTGGTTGATATTTACATTGATTAAAATCACAAGTGTTAGGGATATATCTTCATCATAAATAACCACGTGTTGCAAACTCACTAATCGGCTATCATAGTGGAGATGGGTTGATTTCAAGTCTTAAGAACAGTTCCTGAATTCGACATGAATATGTACAGAGAACTTGAAATGAACGTACATTTCTCTTGCAGCTCAATATGTAAGATTCTCTGCTGGCATTGTTTCAACTAAGAGGTATCGGTTCGAATCCTTGCCCAGACAGAAGCTGTTATCATAAATGAATTTCCAGTGGATATATATTCCCAAAGATAGAATTCGATATTAAATGCCATTGTGGTGCTAGGATGTGTAACCCAAATCCAAACATTTTATCCTGTATTAGTCCAAAACATACTATTTATGTTTTTAGCTTGAACAGGCTGACATAAGTCTTATTTTCTTATTTCCTTTCCTCACTGGGCTATTTTCCCTGTTGGAGCCCTTGGCCATAGTATCTTGCTTTTCCAACTAGGGTTGTAGCTTAGCTAATAATAATAATAATAATAATAATAATAATAATAATAATAATAATAATGATAATAATAATAATAGTAGTAATAATAATAATAATAATAATAATAATAATGATGATTATAATGATGATGATGATAATAGTAATGGTAATGATATATGTCTTTTTGATAGTTTACATATGAAATATCTGTTTTGATGTTACTGTTTTTAAAATATTTTATCATAATTATTCATTATTTCTCAGCTCGTTTATTTATTTCATTAGTTTCCTTTCCTCACTGGGCTATTTTTCCCTGTGAAGCCCTTGGACTTATAGCATCTTGCTTTTCCAACTAGGGTTGTAGCTTTGCTAGTAACAACAACAGCAACAACAACAACAACAGCTCAAAGAGGTACGAATGGTTATTAGTAAAGTGTAGATTGTGGTTCTAGATGAGGGTTGAAGATTATAGGGGTCTGGTTTCAGTTTCAATTTCTCCTGAAGAAATGCTCACCAGAACGTCAGCTGGACAACCCAAATCCCCCACCGCTGTGGCCAACCATATTGGTAACTTCCCCGGTACACAGCTTAAATACCCGGGCCTTAGCGGGACCGATCTACCACCTTGCGACTGCAAGGCGAACAAGTCGTCCCCTTAGTATCCGGTTGTACAGCTTTGAGTAACTGACTGAAGGAATTCACCTTGGTTGTCTGGAGCTCCTTTTCCCTCGAAAATTGATTGTGTTATAGATGGGTTAAGCCAACAGAAGTCGAGGCTGTGTCTGTCAAGATAGAAGGGACAATGTTCCCACTCTCATCTGAAGATGGTCTCAACCAACGAGCCATTGGGTAATCCAACACACCAGCTG
The DNA here is from genome assembly GCF_036898095.1 of Palaemon carinicauda. Taxonomy (NCBI): domain Eukaryota; kingdom Metazoa; phylum Arthropoda; class Malacostraca; order Decapoda; family Palaemonidae; genus Palaemon; species Palaemon carinicauda. Next base: position 33,765 of record NW_027171759.1, on the reverse strand, counting down.
GTCTTGATCCTGCTTAAAAGACCAAGGTAATCGCATGCTTTAAGCAGTAGCTCTCCATGGGGCCGTCTACTGTTGAAAAAATTTGTTGGTGTTGATACTTTGTGGATCCGTTGATATTATTAATAAGACAAGAGTCCTAACTCCCTTCAAGTCGAATATTTTCATCTTTCCTTTCGTGGCTATAATGACTACACACACACAACTCAAGAATGAAATGTCCAGGCTCATGACCAGGGCCAAGAATTGACAGAACGCCATGAAATTTCTCTGGTGACGCATTATTTGACCGAATGCCCCACATATAGTAATGAAAGAAATAGATATCTGTTTGAGGCTCAAGATGAGGATGGCAGGTTTATCCTTGCCAAGATTCTTGGACATGATGTGTCCTACCAGGCTAGCGGTATTTTACAAAACTAAAATAATAATAATAATATATGTATATATATAAATCTATCTATTTACCTATCTATCTATAAATCTCTATGATAGCTGTCTTAGATATCTGCTTCTAATTATTCTAGTTGTTCCAATGGTTTTATTTCACTTATTTAAATAAAATAAAACTAATTAATTCTTCATTCACTAACTTTCAAAATTATTTCGTAGCTTGGGAAAGATACATTGATTTACCGTAATAAAATTCTAAACTCAAGACTACTAACAATGGGGAAATTCCTATTTATGGCTATGGAAGACTTACGACCCAGATTACGTTGTAGTATATAAGAAATTTCGACGAAGCTGTCAGTTGAGTTCATTGTTTTGGACGGAACCTTCTTACGGGTCAGACATGTAGGAGATTTCTGGTCGATCATATAAAATGGGAGATAGGTTTTTGAGTCATATTCCAGTGACTGGACTTTGGGATATAGAGTCTTGAGTCATATTCCAGTGACTGGACTTTGGGATATAGCCTCTTAATTCATATTCCAGCGACTGGACTTTGGGATATAGCCTCTTAATTCATATTCCAGTGACTGGACTTTGGGATATAGCCTCTTAATTCATATTCCAGTGACTGGACTTTGGAAAATAGCATCTTGAGTCATATTCTAGTGATTGGACTTTGGAAAATAGCATCCTGAGTCATATTCCAGTGATTGGACTTTGGAAAATAGCATATTGAGTCATATTCTAGTAACTAGACTTTGGAAAATAGCATATTGAGTCATATTCCAGTGACCGGACTTTGGAAAATAGCATCTTGAGTCATAATCTAGTAACTGGACTTTGGAAAATAGCATCTTGAGTCTTATTCTAGT
>NW_027171759.1:25000-27500 GCF_036898095.1 Palaemon carinicauda | reverse complement strand
TGTAATGTGTGCTGTCCCGTCTGAGGCTCCTCTTCAGACTAATATACTGAGACATAGTCGACGGTGTGTGTTCGCCTGGTAGAAGGTTGCGACATGTCGGCAGGATATCAGGAACCTGAGACGAAAGGAGTCCTCTTGTACGTGGCTATTAATCTCTCTCTCTCTCTCTCTCTCTCTCTCTCTCTCTCTCTCTCTCTCTCTCTCTCTCAAACAGAGACCCACTGTAAGACAATGAAATTGAAATAACTTGATTAAATACTATTGGATTATTCAGTACGTACTTACACCCATCACAGTAAGGTGAATGTACTAAGCTTTTCATATTGCTTTGTGAGATATGAACAAAAATATATTTAAGATCAGGCTATGCTGGTAGCTAATACCGCTTGAGAGGTATGGCGTTCATTGACTGGCCAGACAGTATTATATTGGATGCCAATCTCTGGTTACGGCTCATTTTGTACACCAAATAGTCTGGCCCATTCTTTCCACATTCTCCTCTGTCCTCATACACCTGACAACACTGAGATTACCAAACAATATTAACTACTGTAATTGTTCAGTGGTTGCTGTGGCCTGATTGGTAACGTCTCTGCCTGGTGTTTGCCAGGCGGGGGTTCGAGTCCCGCTCAGACTCTTTCTTGCCATTAGTGTCTGCAACCTTACCATCCTTGTGAGCTGAGGTTGGGGGGTTTGGGCGAGCCTATAGGTCTATCTGCCGAGTCATCACCATCCACTGCCTGGCCCTCCCTGGTCCTAGCTTGGGTGGAGAGGAGGCTTGGGCACTGATCATATAATATATGGTCAGTCTCTAGGGCATTGTCCTAATTGCTAGGGCAATGTCACTTTCCCTTGCCTCTGCCATTCATGAGCGACCTTTAAACCTTTAAAGGGTAGAATAGACTTCTAGAAGAACCGCTTGCCACAAGCCAAGGAGAAGGACACTCCAAAATTAAACCATTGTTCTCTAGTCTAGGGTAGGGCCATAGTGTCTGTACCATGGTCTTCCACTATCATAGGGTAGAGTATCCTTGTTTGAGGGTACACTCGGACACGCTATTCTATCTTATTTCTCCTTCTCTTGTTTTGTTAAAGTTTTTATTGTTTATATACAACAGATTTATTTTAATGTTGTTATTATTCGTAAACTACTCCTGTAGTATATTTCCTTTCCTCACTGAGCTATTTTCCCTGTTGAAGCCCTTGGACTTATATTATCCTGTTTTTCCAACCAGGGTTGTAGCTTAGCAAGTAATAATATATATATATATATATATATATATATATATATATATATATATATATATATATATATATATATATATATATATATGTGTGTGTGTGTGTGTGTGTGTGTGTGTGTGTAAATTCCTAAATTTAACAATAAATACAACAATACCAATAATCTAAACATTAAAATTACATGCTATAAAAGTAATAATAATAATAATAATAATAATAATAATAATAATAATAATAATAATAATAATAATAAAAATAACAATGATAATGATAAAAATAATAATGATTATAATAATGATAAATATTATTATTATTATTATTATTATTATTATTATTATTATTATTGTTATTATTATTATTATTATTATTATTATTATTATTATTATTATTATTATTATTATTATTATTATTATTATTATTATTATTATAATTATTATTATTATTATTCTTAATCATAAAGACCCTGCGTTTTTATTAATTACATCAGGATGTGAAATTTCTTGAAAAAACTTACTGCCAATAAAGGACATAGCCGATGAAAAATCTACCATGTACAAATTCTATTACTGCACTGAACTAATCTAATTGAATAGAAGATGGCAGATTTTTCTTTGAAGAAGGATCCTTGCGAGGAAAGGGGACTGACCCTTGATTTATGTGATCCTTATCAAACTCCTCCCAAACAGAAGATTGAAGACGTCCAAACATGCGCAGAATGAAGCTGGTACTTTGTATCTCTGAAGATAAAGAATACTTTGGAGCCTCCTGGAAAGGTACTTTGTTCGTTGTGTCCCTGAAGATACAGAATACTTTGGAGCTTCCTGGAAAGGTACTTTGTTCGTTGTATCCATGAAGATAAAGAATACTTTGGAGCCTCCTGGAAAGGTACTTTGTTCTTTGTATCCATGAAGGTAAAAATTACTTTGGAGCCTCCTGGAAAGGTACTTTGTTCGTTGTGTCCCTGAAGATGAAGAATATTTTGGAGCCTTCTGGAAAGGTACTTTGTTCTTTGTATCCCTGAAGATAAAGAATACTTTGGAGCCTCCTGGAAAGGTACTTTGTTCGTTGTATCCCTGAAGTTGAAGAATATTTTGGAGCCTCCTGGAAAGGTACTTTGTTCTTTGTATCCCTGAAGATAAAGAATATTTTGGAGCTTCCTGGAAGGGTACGCTGTTCTTTGTATCCCTGAAGATAAAGAATATTTTGGAGCTTCCTGGAAAGGTACGCTGTTCTTTGTATCCCTGAAGATAAAGAATAT
>NW_027171759.1:10000-20000 GCF_036898095.1 Palaemon carinicauda | reverse complement strand
TTCTCTTAATGATTTTATGAGAGACCAGTGGAATTAATGACGTCACAGCGCCATTCGACTGGCGAATAGGAAATGAAGGAATAAATCCTTCGAAATTCCGAAGCATGCAATAGGAAATGTCCTTTTTCTCGATGTTGTGGCCGATGTGGTAACGTCCCTGACTGGTGGCCTGGCTGGGGTTCGAGAACTGCTCGAACTTGTTAGATTCTTTGGTCGGTGCAACCTCACCATTCTTGTTAACTAAGGATTAGAGTTTTGGGGGAGCCTGTAGGTCTATCTGGTGAGTCATCAGCAACCACTGACTGGCCCTCCTTGGTCCTAGCTTGGGTTGAGAGGGGGCTTGGGCGCTGATCATATGGATATATGTCGTATGTATATCAGTGTCTGCCATTCATGAGCGGCCATTAAACCTTGAAACCGATAGTGATAGGATGGGAGAAGGAAGTTATCATGTCATATGAATCATAAAATCCAATTGTGACTAATCAAAGGCACTGATTAAATTAATGAAAAATTATGGTTAATTAATTCACGAGATGAAAAACAACAAGAAATACGGCACTTTAATGCCTTTGGTATTTTGAATAATTATAACAATGTTTAAAAGAATAAAATCTATTGTTAATACATGAAAAAAAAATTGTTTTTCTTCGAAGAAAAAGAAGCAATAGCTTCATTTTAAACAGTTAAACAGTCTCTCTCTCTCTCTCTCTCTCTCTCTCTCTCTCTCTCTCTCTCTCTCTCTCTCTCTCTCTCTCTGTATATATACAGTATATATGTATGTATGTATATATATATGTATATATATATATATATATATATATATATATATATATATATATATATATATATGTATTTATGTATACACATACATATCAATATATATGCATATTATATACAACTTATATATATAAATATATATATATTCACACATATATATTTTTATACATATATTTATATATATATATATATAAATATATATATATATATATATATATATATATATATATATATATATATATATATATATATATATATATATATGGATAAATATCAACACAACATCGTGTTCAAATAGAAGTAAATTTCTACCTCATACTTGGGATCGAACGCTAGCCCGTTCTAATGAAAGGCCAGGTCGAAACCAACCATGCCACGAGAGACCATAAAAGAAATTGGAACCTGACGCTACCTAGCTGTCCGAGGATTTACCTGGCGAGACATCAGTCTCTTACCAGCGAGTTTTACCCAATTTCCCGGCCCGCCACGTGACACAATTGGTAGTAATTCATTCAAATTACCCCTAATGAGTCAATATGGATAAATATCCACACAACATCGTGTTCAAATAGAAATAAATTTCTACCTCATACTTGGGATCTAACGCTAGCATGGTTGGTTTCGACCTGGCCTTTCATTAGAAGGGGCTAGCGTTCGATCCCAAGTATGATGTAGAAATTTATTTCTATTTGAACACGATGTTGTGTTGATATTTATCCATATTGACTCATTAGGGGTAATTTGAATGAATTACTACCAATTGTGTCACGTGGCGGGCCGGGAAATTGGGTAAAACTCGCTGGTAAGAGACTGATGTCTCGCCAGGTAAATCCTCGGACAGCTAGGTAGCGTCAGGTTCCAATTTCTTTTATGGTCTCTCGTGGCATGGTTGGTTTCGACCTGGCCTTTCATTAGAAGGGGCTAGCGTTCGATCCCAAGTATGAGGTAGAAATTTATATATATATATATATATATATATATATATATATATATATACACACACACACACACACACACACACACACACACACACACACACACACATTGGATGATTGGGAGAAATAACAGACTCAATTCTAAACAGCAGAGGTTTTAGATTTGCAAATAATATGATGAAGAAGAGATGTTCCTTATATCAACAGAACGAGGATTTTGATAATACGTATAAAAAGATTGAGACATGTGGGTGTGTGTGTGTTTGTGTGTACGTAAAAATTACGATAGCTGACTAATGATGAACATAAATTATGCAGCTTAGTCATTAAAGGAAAAATTAAAAGACTTGAGTGGAGTTAGTACTTTGTGAGTCACATTATATCGCTTTCAAGACTCAAATTAGATTCAGTATTTACATCTTTCTCTTCGGGGTTTTATATATATATATATATATATATATATATATATATATATATATATATATATATATATATATATATATATGTATGAACATACATACATGCATACATACATATTGATTCCATTCATACATACTACTACCACTATTACTTCAACTGTGACATACTTAAGGGTTTCGCCCAGACCAAAGGGCTCATCAGGTGGGTTTTGCCTACTTCTATATTTGCAGGCTTGGTTCCCACGACCCTTTCCTAAAGCCAAAGCATCCTTAGGCCAGGCATTTAAGCCTCTCAATATTAGGCCAGGCATTTAAGCCTCTCAATATAAGGCCAGGCTTTCACCCATTCATTATAGGGCCAGCCATTTAAACCATTAGTCCTAAGGCCAGGCTTTTAGGCTATTCATTTTAAGGCCAGACATTTAAGCCATTCATTTCAAGGCCAGGCTTTTAGCCATTAATTTTAAGGCCAGGCATTTAAGCCATCCATTATGAGCCTAGGCATTTAAGCCATTCTTTATAAGGCTAGGCATTTAAGCCATACTTTATAAGGCTAGGCATTTTAGCCATTCATCCTAAGGCCACACATTTAAGCCATTCATATTATGGCTAAGCATTTAAGCCATTCATCCTAAGCACAGGCATTTAAGCCATTCATTACAAGGCTAGGCATTTAAGCCTTTCATCCTAAGACCAGATATTTAAGCCATTCATTATAAGGCTAAGCATTTAAGCCATTCATTATCAGGCTCTGCAGTTAAGCCAAACATCATTCGGCTGTGCAAAGGCAAGCATAATTGTGCCAGGCATTTAAGCTAAGCATCTTTATGCCAGGTATCCAAGGCAAGCATTTTTATGCAATACAGTTAACTGAAGCATTATAAGGCCAGGCAGTTAAGCCAAGCATCCGTATACCAGGTAGGGAAGCTGTCCCTCCTTAGGCCAGGTAGTTAAGCCAAACATTGTTAGGCCAGTCAGTTAAGCTAAACATCCTTAGCTGAGGCAGTTACGCAAAACTTCCTTAGGCATGGCCTCTAAGCCATAGTTCCTAAGGCAAGGCATTTAAGCCATACAACCTTAGCCCAGGTAGTTAAGCCAAGCACCCCTATACAAATTAGGTAAGCCAAACATCCCTAGTCCAGGCGTTCATGCCAAACTTTTAGTCCAGTCACCTAGGCCCTTCTTTTTAGGCCAGCCAGTTAAGCGTTTCGGTTTTTTCTGGACAGTTCAGCCACACACAGACCAGGTAGTTAAGCCAAACCTTCTTAGATAAGGCAGGTCAGCCAAACATCCCTAGGCCAGGCAGTTAAGCCATACACCCTCAGACAAAGTAGTTAAGCCCAACATCCTTAGCCTGTCAGTTGAGCCAAACATCCTTAGCCAAGGCAGTTAAGCCAAGCACCATTAGGCCAGGCAGTTAAGCCAAGCATCATTAGGCCAGACAGTTAAGCTAAGCATCTTTAGGCCAGGCAGTTAAGCCAAAAATCAATAGGCCAGGCAGTTAAGCCAAGCATCAGTGGGCCAGGCGGTTAAGCCAAGCATCAGTGGGCCAGGCGGTTAAGCCAAGCATGAGTGGGCCAGGCGGTTAAGCCAAGCATGAGTGGGCCAGGCGGTTAAGCCAAGCATCAGTGGGCCAGGCGGTTAAGCCAAGCATCAGTGGGCCAGGCGGTTAAGCCAAGCATCAGTGGGCCAGGCGGTTAAGCCAAGCATCAGTGGGCCAGGCGGTTAAGCCAAGCATGAGTGGGCCAGGCGGTTAAGCCAAGCATGAGTGGGCCAGGCGGTAAAGCCAAGCATCAGTGGGCCAGGCGGTTAAGCCAAGCATGAGTGGGCCAGGCGGTTAAGCCAAGCATAAGTGGGCCAGGCGGTAAAGCCAAGCATTAGTAGTCCAGGCGGTTAAGCCAAGCATCAGTGGGCCAGGCGGTTAAGCCAAGCATAAGTGGGCCAGGCGGTAAAGCCAAGCATTAGTAGGCCAGGCGGTTAAGCCAAGCATCAGTGGGCCAGGCGGTTAAGCCAAGCATAAGTGGGCCAGGCGGTAAAGCCTAGCATTAGTAGGCCAGGCGGTTAAGCCAAGCATCAGTGGGCCAGGCGGTTAAGCCAAGCATCAGTGGGCCAGGCGGTTAAGCCAAGCATGAGCGGGCCAGGCGGTTAAGCCAAGCATGAGCGGGGCAGGCGGTTAAGCCAAGCATGAGCGGGCCAGGCGGTTAAGCCAAGCATGAGCGGGCCAGGCGGTTAAGCCAAGCATGAGCGGGCCAGGCAGTTAAGCCAAGCATCAGCGGGCCAGGCGGTTAAGCCAAGCATGAGTGGGCCAGGCGGTTAAGCCAAGCATCAGCGGGCCAGGCGGTTAAGCCAAGCATCAGCGGGCCAGGCGGTTAAGCCAAGCATCAGTGGGCCAGGCGGTTAAGCCAAGCATCAGTGGGCCAGGTAGTTAAGCCAAACATTGTTAGGCCAGTCAGTTAAGCTAAACATCCTTAGCTGAGGCAGTTACGCAAAACTTCCTTAGGCATGGCCTCTAAGCCATAGTTCCTAAGGCAAGGCATTTAAGCCGTACAACCTTAGCCAAGGTAGTTAAGCCAAGCACCCCTATACAAATTAGGTAAGCCAAACATCCCTAGTCCAGGCGTTCATGCCAAACTTCTAGTCCAGTCACCTAGGCCCTTCTTTTTAGGCCAGCCAGTTAAGCGTTTCGGTTTTTTCTGGACAGTTCAGCCACACACTGACCAGGTAGTTAAGCCAAACCTTCTTAGATAAGGTAGGTCAGCCAAACATCCCTAGGCCAGGCAGTTAAGCCATACACCCTCAGACAAAGTAGTTAAGCCCAACATCCTTAGCCCTGTCAGTTGAGCCAAACATCCTTAGCCAAGGCAGTTAAGCCAAGCACCATTAAGCCAGGCAGTTAAGCCAAGCATCATTAGGCCAGACAGTTAAGCTAAGCATCTTTAGGCCAGGCAGTTAAGCCAAAAATCAATAGGCCAGGCGGTTAAGCCAAGCATCAGTGGGCCAGGCGGTTAAGCCAAGCATCAGTGGGCCAGGCGGTTAAGCCAAGCATCAGTGGGCCAGGCGGTAAAGCCAAGCATCAGTGGGCCAGGCGGTTAAGCCAAGCATCAGTGGGCCAGGCGGTTAAGCCAAGCATGAGTGGGCCAGGCGGTTAAGCCAAGCATAAGTGGGCCAGGCGGTAAAGCCAAGCATGAGTGGGCCAGGCGGTAAAGCCTAGCATTAGTAGGCCAGGCGGTTAAGCCAAGCATCAGTGGGCCAGGCGGTTAAGCCAAGCATGAGTGGGCCAGGCGGTTAAGCCAAGCATGAGCGGGCCAGGCGGTTAAGCCAAGCATCAGTGGGCCAGGCGGTTAAGCCAAGCATGAGCGGGCCAGGCGGTTAAGCCAAGCATGAGCGGGCCAGGCGGTTAAGCCAAGCATGAGCGGGCCAGGCAGTTAAGCCAAGCATCAGCGGGCCAGGCGGTTAAGCCAAGCATCAGCGTGCCAGGCGGTTAAGCCAAGCATCAGCGGGCCAGGCGGTTAAGCCAAGCATCAGTGGGCCAGGTAGTTAAGCCAAACATTGTTAGGCCAGTCAGTTAAGCTAAACATCCTTAGCTGAGGCAGTTACGCAAAACTTCCTTAGGCATGGCCTCTAAGCCATAGTTCCTAAGGCAAGGCATTTAAGCCATACAACCTTAGCCCAGGTAGTTAAGCCAAGCACCCCTATACAAATTAGGTAAGCCAAACATCCCTAGTCCAGGCGTTCATGCCAAACTTCTAGTCCAGTCACCTAGGCCCTTCTTTTTAGGCCAGCCAGTTAAGTGTTTCGGTTTTTTCCGGACAGTTCAGCCACACACAGACCAGGTAGTTAAGCCAAACCTTCTTAGATAAGGCAGGTCAGCCAAACATCCCTAGGCCAGGCAGTTAAGCCATACACCCTCAGACAAAGTAGTTAAGCCCAACATCCTTAGCCCTGTCAGTTGAGCCAAACATCCTTAGCCAAGGCAGTTAAGCCAAGCACCATTAAGCCAGGCAGTTAAGCCAAGCATCATTAGGCCAGACAGTTAAGCTAAGCATCTTTAGGCCAGGCAGTTAAGCCAAAAATCAATAGGCCAGGCGGTTAAGCCAAGCATCAGTGGGCCAGGCGGTTAAGCCAAGCATCAGTGGGCCAGGCGGTTAAGCCAAGCATCAGTGGGCCAGGCGGTTAAGCCAAGCATCAGTGGGCCAGGCGGTTAAGCCAAGCATGAGTGGGCCAGGCGGTTAAGCCAAGCATGAGTGGGCCAGGCGGTAAAGCCAAGCATGAGTGGGCCAGGCGGTAAAGCCAAGCATCAGTGGGCCAGGCGGTTAAGCCAAGCATGAGTGGGCCAGGCGGTTAAGCCAAGCATGAGTGGGCCAGGCGGTAAAGCCAAGCATGAGTGGGCCAGGCGGTTAAGCCAAGCATCAGTGAGCCAGGCGGTTAAGCCAAGCATGAGTGGGCCAGGCGGTCAAGCTAAGCATCAGTGGGCCAGGCGGTTAAGCCAAGCATCAGTGGGCCAGGCGGTTAAGCCAAGCATGAGTGGGCCAGGCGGTTAAGCCAAGCATGAGTGGGCCAGGCGGTCAAGCCAAGCATCAGTGGGCCAGGCGGTTAAGCCAAGCATGAGTGGGCCAGGCGGTAAAGCCAAGCATCAGTGGGCCAGGCGGTTAAGCCAAGCATGAGCGGGCCAGGCGGTTAAGCCAAGCATCAGTAGGCCAGGCGGTTAAGCCAAGCATGAGTGGGCCAGGCGGTTAAGCCAAGCATCAGTGGGCCAGGCGGTTAAGCCAAGCATCAGTGGGCCAGGCGGTTAAGTCAAGCATCAGTGGGTCAGGCGGTTAAGCCAAGCATGAGTGGGCCAGGCGTTGAAGCCAAGCATTAGTAGGCCAGGCGGTTAAGCCAAGCATCAGTGGGCCAGGCGGTGAAGCCAAGCATCAGCGGGCCAGGCGGTTAAGCCAAGCATGAGCGGGCCAGGCGGTTAAGCCAAGCATCAGCGGGCCAGGCGGTTAAGCCAAGCATCAGCGGGCCAGGCGGTTAAGCCAAGCATCAGCGGGCCAGGCGGTTAAGCCAAGCATCAGCGGGCCAGGCGGTAAAGCCAAGCATCAGCGTGCCAGGCGGTTAAGCCAAGCATCAGCGCGCCAGACGGTTAAGCCAAGCATTAGCGGGCCAGGCGGTTAAGCCAAGCATCAGCGGGCCAGGCGGTTAAGCCAAGTATCAGTGGGCCAAGCATCAGTGGGCCAGTCGGGTAAGCCAAGCATCAGTGGGCCAGGCAGTTAAGCCAAGCATGAGTGGGCCAGGCGGTTAAGCCAAGCATCAGTGGGCCAGGCGGTTAAGCCAAGCATCAGTGGGCCAGGCGGTTAAGCCAAGCATCAGTGGGCCAGGCGGTTAAGCCAAGCATCATCAGGCTAGCCAGTTAAGCCAAGCATCCTTAAACCTAAAAAAAAAAAAAAAATTATATATATATGCCAGGCAGTTAAGACAAGCATCTCTAGCCTAGGCAGTTAAGCCTGGCATCCTTAAACCTAAAAAAAAAAAAATATGCCAGGCAGTTAAGACAAGCATCATTAGCCTTGGCAGTTAAGCCTGGCATCCTTAAACCTAAGAAAAAAAATAAAAAATTAATATTCCTTTCACAAAATAAAAATAAAATAATATTCCCTTAAAAAAATGAAAAATATTCTTATCACAAATTTTTATTTCCTTAATTATTTAGGATATTTTCCTCTTGAGTTGGTTCGTTATGAACCTTATTTTCGGCAGTTTCCAAAACCGGGACCCCTATTGAACCAAGGGGGGCCCAAGAGAACTGGTTCCGTTTTAGTTTCTTCTTCTTTGGTTTCTTTACCAAAAGTATCCTTGTAGGTCCTTCTCCTTCTTGTTTTTCTTCCTTCACAACGACTACTTTATCATAAGCATCTGCTGCATGTCCACACGTTTCAACGTCACCCATTCTTTCTTCTTTTTTAACGTGTTCCAATTCTCTCTTCTGAAGTTCCTTCTTCAGTGAAGAGATGACGTCCTTCGCTCCGGACAATTCTTTCTTCATTTGATCTTCTAAGTTGGTCATTCGAACAATTTTACCGTTTAAATTTTTTTCTCGTTTATTTTTGTTCTCCAGTTGTTCTCTAAGACCTTCGTTCTTCTTGGTAATTGTGAACAATGCCTCCTTTAGCTCATTATTTTGTAGTAGAGCTTTAGAAATCTCCTCCTGCAGCTCTTCTATTAGACTTTGGTGTCCTTTGCTTTTTTTGTGATCATCAGCACGAGCCTGCATCAGCTCTTTTTCTAGTTTTGTTTTTTCTAGAGCCAATTCTTCATAAAGGAAGCTTCGTTCCTTAATGGATGTTTGGAGATCTTCATTCTCTGCTAAAAGGATCGATTTCTGCTCGTCATGAGCCTGGATTTCCTTCTTGGCCTTTTCCAGTGCCTCAGTCAACTGGACTATTTTCATTGTGTTTTCTTCTTCCCAAGTAATTTTATCTTCAAGCTCTTGTTTCAGAGCTTCTTTCTCTTTCACAAGTGCTGATTTCATCTGATTATGAACATAATTTTGCTCCTCTGCGAATTCCAGTTGTTCTCGAAGACCTTCGTTCTTCTTTTTAATTGTGAACACTGCCTCATTTAGCTCATCATTTTGTAGTAGGGCTTTAGAAATCTCCTCCTGCAGCTCTTCTATTAGACTTTGGTGTCCTTTGCTTTTTTTGTGATCATCAGCACGAGCCTGCATCAGCTCTTTTTCTAGTTTTGTTTTTTCTAGAGCCAATTCTTCATAAAGGAAGCTTCGTTCCTTAATGGATGTTTGGAGATCTTCATTCTCTGCTAAAAGGATCGATTTCTGCTCGTCATGAGCCTGGATTTCCTTCTTGGCCTTTCCCAGTGCCTCAGTCAACTGAACTATTTTCATTGTGTATTCTTCTTCCCAAGTCACTTTATCTTCAAGCTCTTGTTTCAGAGCTTCTTTCTCTTTCACAAGTGCTTGAATCACAGCCTGTTTAATGGCAAGTTCCTCAGCCAAATCTTCATTCTTTTGCTTGAGATCTTCAATCTCGGTGTGTCCGTCCGTCTGAACAGTTACATCTGTGTTAGAGACTGGTCCAGTTTCTACTTGAACTTGCATATCTCTGTTAGAGATAAGAAGTTCAGTGTCTACTTGAATTTGTACGTCTCTATTATAGACAGGACTCCCTGTGCCTCCTGACAGCAGCAGCTTTTCCTCCTGGTCGGAAAGCAAAGGATCCTTCCCACTGATTACAGCTTCCGTCTCCTCAGAAACTGCGTCGAGTTCCTCCTGGTCCAAGACAGGCTCGAGTGCCTCACTCTTATCCTGCTCGGCCCAGAATTTCCTCATGAGAAGACCACCTCCCAAAATGAGGCGTAGGCCTTCCATTTCCATCAACCGGGGTTGCTGGTCCTGAAACCCGTCCTCGGAAGATGGACCTCCAAGAAGATATTTCTTCCCGTACTCGCTGATCGCTTTGAATGCGTTCTGTGTGAACATCTTTGTTATAAAACTCAGAAGGCAGATCACTTGACTTTGATCAGGTATAATTTGAAGAAATCGAGGTAGGTCCTCGCAGAAATATCAACTCCGAGATTGAAGGAATTTCGAAGACTGGAGACGTCTTCGTTGGCTTCGAGATCGTCTCATGAAACTGATTCCGATAATTCGAATGAGGGAGCGAGACTTTGAAGACGTCTTCGTTCGCTTTGGGAAAAATCTTCACTTGGTCTTCACCGAAACTACCTTTCTACTCTTGAAGACATAAGTTTGTCTATTCTCATTTTTTTTTCCAAAACACGAATCTTATTCCGCCATTGAATTTCTTTTAGTAATTTCTTTTCCCCGAAGGAAATATATAGAAAGATAGATAGATAGATAGATGAATA
>NW_027171759.1:5000-7500 GCF_036898095.1 Palaemon carinicauda | reverse complement strand
TTACGTTCAGACATGGAAGGGATTCAAGTATGAAAGCCCGAGGTCAAAGGTCAAGGTCCTAGAGTAGTGAAACTTTCAGGGATCCATTGTTACGTTCAGACATGGAAGGGATTCAAGTATGAAAGCCCGAGGTCAAAGGTCAAGGTCCTAGAGTAGTGAAACTTTCAGGGATCCATTGTTACGTTCAGACATGGAAGGGATTCAAGTATGAAAGCCCGAGGTCAAAGGTCAAGGTCCTAGAGTAGTGAAACTTTCAGGGATCCATTGTTACGTTCAGACATGGAAGGGATTCAAGTATGAAAGCCCGAGGTCAAAGGTCAAGGTCCTAGAGTAGTGAAACTTTCAGGGATCCATTGTTACGTTCAGACATGGAAGGGATTCAAGTATGAAAGCCCGAGGTCAAAGGTCAAGGTCCTAGAGTAGTGAAACTTTCAGGGATCCATTGTTACGTTCAGACATGGAAGGGATTCAAGTATGAAAGCCCGAGGTCAAAGGTCAAGGTCCTAGAGTAGTGAAACTTTCAGGGATCCATTGTTACGTTCAGACATGGAAGGGATTCAAGTATGAAAGCCCGAGGTCAAAGGTCAAGGTCCTAGAGTAGTGAAACTTTCAGGGATCCATTGTTACGTTCAGACATGGAAGGGATTCAAGTATGAAAGCCCGAGGTCAAAGGTCAAGGTCCTAGAGTAGTGAAACTTTCAGGGATCCATTGTTACGTTCAGACATGGAAGGGATTCAAGTATGAAAGCCCGAGGTCAAAGGTCAAGGTCCTAGAGTAGTGAAACTTTCAGGGATCCATTGTTACGTTCAGACATGGAAGGGATTCAAGTATGAAAGCCCGAGGTCAAAGGTCAAGGTCCTAGAGTAGTGAAAACTTTCAGGGATCCATTGTTACGTTCAGACATGGAAGGGATTCAAGTATGAAAGCCCGAGGTCAAAGGTCAAGGTCCTAGAGTAGTGAAAACTTTCAGGGATCCATTGTTACGTTCAGACATGGAAGGGATTCAAGTATGAAAGCCCGAGGTCAAAGGTCAAGGTCCTAGAGTAGTGAAAACTTTCAGGGATCCATTGTTACGTTCAGACATGGAAGGGATTCAAGTATGAAAGCCCGAGGTCAAAGGTCAAGGTCCTAGAGTAGTGAAAACTTTCAGGGATCCATTGTTACGTTCAGACATGGAAGGGATTCAAGTATGAAAGCCCGAGGTCAAAGGTCAAGGTCCTAGAGTAGTGAAAACTTTCAGGGATCCATTGTTACGTTCAGACATGGAAGGGATTCAAGTATGAAAGCCCCGAGGTCAAAGGTCAAGGTCCTAGAGTAGTGAAACTTTCAGGGATTCATTGTTACGTTCAGACATGGAAGGGATTCAATTATGAAAGCCCGAGGTCAAAGGTCAAGGTTGAGCAAGAGGTCAACCGAATTAACCCTAACCCTATTTGAACATGGTCGTCACATGGACTTCAATTACGTCTACGTCCTAAATTGATGATGATGATGATGATTATTATTATTATTATTATTATTATTATTATTATTATTATTATTATTGTAGGATGCTTAAGCCCAGGGGCTGCAACAATGAAAATAGCCCAATGAGGAAAGGAAAAAAGGAAATGAAACTATTTCAAGAAGAGTAACAACATTGAAATAAATATCTCCTGTATAAACTATAAAAACTTTAACAAAACAAGAGGAAGAGAAATAAGATAGAATAGTGTGCCCGAGTGTTTCCTCGAGCAAGATAACTCTAACCTAATACACTGGAAGACCATGGTACAGAGGCTATGACACTACCCAAGACTAAAGAACAATGGTTTGATTTTTGAGTGACCTCCTAGAAGAGCTGCTTGCCATAGCTAATGAGTCTCTTCTACCCTTACCAAGAGGAAAATAGCCACTGAACAATGACAGTGCAGTAGTTAACCCCTTGAGTGAAGAAGAATGGTTTGGTTATCTCAGTGCGCTCAGGTGTATGAGGGCAGCGGGAATATTTGAAGAATAGGCCACACTATTCAGTGTGTGTAGGCAAAGGGAAAATGACCCGTAACCAGAGAGAAGGATCCTTCCTTATTCTATCCATTTTATTAACCTTATTATCATTATTAATATTATTATTGTTGTTATTATTATTATTGTTTATATTATTATTAATATTGTTATTATTAATGATAATATTTTTATTATTATTTATTATTATTATTATTATTATTATTATTATTATTATTATTATTATCTTTAGTATTATTATTATTATTATTATTATTATTATTATTATTATTATTTTACTGATTCGTAGAGGGAATGAACGAAAAATTATTTAAAACTGATACTCATATCAATTGATTGCGCAAGTAAATAGCTTAGGGTAATTAATGAAAGACATTCAATTATTAAAGAAATATTTGGCTTGATATATAATATTTCAAGTTTAATGCTATATATATACTGTATATGTGTGTTTACTCTATGTATACACGCACATATATATCGATGTATTTATAT
>NW_027171758.1:122500-127500 GCF_036898095.1 Palaemon carinicauda | reverse complement strand
TATATATTCAAGATATTGCAAAATACAGTAAAGAAAATAAACTATAACACCAATCTTAAAACCAACGGATTTCATCATCTTATACCTAAAATTAAGTAACTGGAAAAGGGTAAAGACCACTAAAAGCCGAAAACTATTATTATCCCCAACATAAAACTCTCACAACAGATAGGCAATATATTCATTGGTAATCCCCTCCATTGGAAAGAAGACAGAGGATAATACTATGCATTAAGTCTTGAACGCGATGCGTTAAATTCTGAAAACTGGAGCTTGTAATTGAGAAATTGTTTAAAACACTGTTAATCATCTCATTTCACAGTGAAATACAAATGAGCTCATGAAGCTCAATGCCACAAAAATGAGGATAAATTGCCTGCAAATTCCCTCATTTGTTTGACGAAGGTAGTCGAAGAAAACAGGAAGGCATTTCAATAGTAACTAGACAAATATGCAAATAATGTTTTAACAATGTGCCATTTATTTTTAGTATTTTGCATTCTAATATTTGCCTCGACTTCACTCTCACACTAGTCAATGTCCCCCATGTAACCTAATGCTTTGTAGCGCTTTGAGTTTAGTCTAGAAGCGAGTAGCTGACTAAAATGCCGATAATGACCAAATTTCAAACTACTGGTATAAAAACAAATCTCACAAAAATGTTGAAGATTTTACCAGAAATGTTCAGTCAAAAGCACAGCAGCCCAATTATCATTGCTGATAAACGTAGAGCTAATGTTGGTGGTTTCATTTTGAATTAAAAGCATGTATAATATACCAAATACTGCGATTTACACTCCACTCTATCTTAATAATTCATTCAAGAAGAGTTTTATTAACGTGGATTACGAAACTGCCTTATATATTTATCATTAAAAAAAAGGCACAACTTCGCCTCAGTTTTAAACACAAAAGTAAAGATGTACAAGAAATTCCTTTGCTTTATATTAAGAAAGAAAAGGATCATTAACTTCATAAAAGCTTTACTCTGATGGATGCATATAGCCGCTAAAACCCCATTCTAAGAACGGAATGGGACTATTGGGCGTCCCCGTTTGAGTGCTGCCTTTTGGGCACGGCTATTTGGGCGCCAACTGACAGTTGGACACGGCCATTTGGGTGCCATCCGATTTGGTACCAGCTGGGCGTTTTAATAAATTTTAAAATTTTTATTGAAAAGTAAAAACAGGCTTCGTGGGAATGTCTGTTCAGTTCTTTCACCACCTCTTCACCTTTAGTATGGAGCCGCGGTTTGCACCGACTTTTTTGCTCACAACGCCAATATTTAAACTCGTTGTTATTTTCTAATTTATAACTGATACACCGGTATTGTAATTTTGTCCATACAGACAGATTTATACATGAAAAAATGTTCTTAAGATTTATAAATATAGTAAGACTTATGAATGAAATAAATTTACAACTGATATACTCAGTGGGCTGGTTAAAATATTTATAAAAAGATATATATATATATATATATATATATATATATATATATATATATATATATATATATATATATATATTTGGCGCCCAAAATACCGTCGCTAAATAGGCTGGCGCCAAATCAGCTGACGTCCAAAAGGCCGTGCCTAAATGACCGCGCCCAAACGGATGTGCCAAAACATACCCAACCCTTCTAAGAATCCTTGCCAGAGAGGCACCTCACACATTCCTAACTAATAAAGACGCTGATTAAATTAATTTGGGTAGGTAGAAGAGGCACTTGTCTGTCCGTCTGTCTGTCACTGTTAATAAACGTAATCTGCAAAAACTTAAACGTTAATATTCACCTAAAGACAGATCTCAGATCTTCGCAGCTTAAAACTGACATTAGAAAGAATATGTCTTCCTCTTAGACTCACTAAATTAAATGATACGCCACAATGGATACATATATAAGACACTGGCACAAACTGTCCTTTCCGTTTTAATCAATATAATACCCTAAACCATACACAACTTTACATAATCAAATCTACCCGACCAGCTTTCCTATCATTAAAAAAATGCGTCATGTCCTGATAGAAACAGGACACAATAATCAAAATGTGTAGCAAAAAACAAAACAAATAGCAAAAGTTCAAACAATACCTTTAACTGGAGCACAGAGGCAAACTGTGGTTGCCAATGGGACTCTCCATTCTCGCAACGCTGAGGTAACTACAACACTCCTAAAAAGTTATGATGCACCAACAACTCCCATCGGGCATTCAATTACAAAAGGGCTGGAAAATAGGGAAAGGAGTGCGAGGGAGTCATTCTTCAATAAAGTGGTACAAAGCGGAACGGGATGTGGATATATGGTATGAACCATACACAGCAATTTGTGGGTAGTAATTAAAATCTGTGATGGAAGGGAGACAGTAGACGCAAGAATGACGGGTTTGGAAGGAGTTACACTAAAGAAATTACATGAAAGGGAAAATTTGCAAGATAGAAACTCAAGGTTTGAATGGAATGGTTGGTGTTTACGGTTAATACAGAGCGATTACAGATTGTGACAGAAAACTGCAGAAACAAGTGAAAAAATCTAAAAGGTGTTGAAAGAGGTGACGGTTGAAAGTGAATGGACCTAAATAAGGATATAAGGGTATATGGAAACCTGGAACATGTAGCAATCATGTTTATATAGCTATTTTTACATTATTACTATTTTATCATTAAAGGCTCGAATAGAGGAGTAGGTGAAATATCGAAGATATCCAAGAATGTACATGTCATTTATAAAAGGTTTGAATAGAAGGAGTCTTGGAAAGAAATAGAGGTAAACTACATTAAGACAAACTCCACAAAAAGTTCAATATTGGGATTTGGCCTCTTCTCTAGTTTTTGAAATGCCTTCGCCATAATTGTTAGGTGTTCATTGTTCTACATAATATGCTCTATTGTTCCATAGATACAATGTTATTTTGATTGCCAATATGCTTGGTTTCATTTCAGGCATTTCAACTTTATATCCTGTTTCCTTGTTGACAATGATGGAACAAGGACAACTTTCGGTATCAACTCATCAACAAATAAAACTATATTAAAATGTAATAAATCAAAAAGGAAATAATGTAGTATCTTGTATATGGAAATGTTGGTGAGCTGGTCTCGGTCTAAAAATGTTGGTAGGTCATCGCTTCTTGGAATACGACATTTCCTCATTCCCATGTTTAAAATGGCCTAGATTTTTATCCTTGGAATATGTTAATACTGGCGTGGTGTTTTACAAGCATTTGTTCCAAGATTTCAACCAATAGTTTTAAAAATAAAAAGGTTTATTCTACTTCAATACACTATTTAGAAGAAATATAAACTGTGCAATTACAGCGGCTAATTAATAAGTGCTGCTATTTAAAAATCGTTCAATTATACATCAATAAGCAACCATTATCTCTAACAATAAGAAATAGAAGAAATGCCTTTGAAACTGCAATCCAATACATGAGGATTAATGATTGAAGGAAATAGCCTATTTATAAAGGTAAGATAACAGATAAAGAACCCGCTTTTGGTACAAGCCATCAAAATACGAGTGTAAGAATTGAATCTACTTCCCCTTTCGTTTCCTCCCACGCCTATTGACACGAATGACTAACTGAAACTTTCCTTTTAGCAATAAAAATTCCACAATTGAAAATCTCGAAATATCTAATATACAGATTAAGGGCAGTACATTTCTAACTGCTCTCGTCATTGCCCTCATCAGTGTGACACTCTGGCAGCTTATTGGATTATACAGAGAGAGAGAGAGAGAGAGAGACGATGGTAACTATGCTTTATTTCCCTTGACACCCAAACTCATATCAGAAGTAACACTGGCTTTTCTCCAACTAGTTATTATTCCCCTGAGTCAGAAATAAAATGCAACAAGAAATAAAACACAATCCCTCATATAGAAAAGAAGTGTTATTGTTTTAAATACACAAGAATTACAAATATCATCCATACTACTGCTCCGTGCTTAAAGAATGTAATCATTTGAACGCTGAAGCAAATAATCAATAAGATCAAAAACGTGAAAATTATTTCACGTTCCATAAGAAAAACAAGGAAAAATATAGTTCCATAATTACAAAGACAAATATGATTTATTCAAACTACCTGAAAGATACAGTTCTTTGATCCGTTTAGTATTCTTCGAATTCAAAATAAATTAAAAAAGCATAAAAACTAGTAGTCATACCAAATAACATAAAATTGTCCCCAAAAGTAATTCAGAGTAAACTGCCAAGAGCCAAAGTGCTCACCTAACTCGAAATTCTCTCATTTCTCAGACAGAAATGGGTATTCTGTCTCCTTGACTTTCCTCAATAACATTACCAAGACGTACAAATTCCTGCAAAGAATTTTACATTTAGGGAGAATTTTCTATGATAAATTCGGTTAGAGGGCGATTCTAAGAAATTCCAGCTACAATAAATACGGTTATAGACCAAATTTTATCTTTACCCCTTTTGCACATTATTTTTGTATAGGCCCTATCTTTATTCCAAAATGACCAGTGGAAAAAGCTACTTGTTTTTATGTCATCTATATATAAATTTCTAACGTCAATGAATCCTAAAAGTTATAAGCGACCTGAATGAGGTCCTTAGCCAGAGTTGGAAAGGAGATAATATCCCTATAACTATCAAGAAAATATCTTGTAAGACAATATAAAACAATATTCTTTAAAAATTGACAAGTTACAGGTTAAGCAAGATTTTTTATCAAGCAAAGGGAAGAATAATAATCGATAGCAAGGAAATATAATATAGAAAATTACAATGGAAGGGAATTATGTTTTAAATCCGTCAACTAGCTCAAAACTTAGCAAATTCACGACCAAATAACGACATGGAATTTGATAAAACAAATAAGAATCGTAGACTCGAAATAGCCAGACTAAGTTTCCGTTACTCTCCTCACGTGGTTCTGGAAATCCGTATTCCCTTCCATGACCCTAAACTCATATCAGCCTCCTCCATCTCCTTGGAAGACCAGCCGTGACGTCATGCAAGGGCCTT
>NW_027171758.1:112500-117500 GCF_036898095.1 Palaemon carinicauda | reverse complement strand
GAGATTCCCCGATTAACAGATGAATCTTTCCTGACGTTGGCAGTGATGACCTCACATTTGGAAAATATTTTTAGCCTTTCAACTGGCAATCACAAAGCATTTTAAATAATGGAAAACTATGCAAGAAACTTATTTAGCTCATTTGAATATCATTCCACCACCAAGATTCTTTATCATTTGGGGGTCTTCTTCCTGATGACTCTGACCCAACAATTTCAACATTAATATTTTTAATAATTCTAATAATAATAACATTAATATTAATGATAATTCTAATAATCCAATGCCGCACACCATAAAAAAACTATAATTCATTGCATAAACAAAATAGTTGATAATTAAAATCAATACATCAAACCCAAATGGGCATTCAGACCAAAACCTTCAGGCGATGCTTTCAATCCCCAAACGAGCACTTTATTATTATTATTCCACCGACCAAACCTCCAACATTCAACCAGAGGTTACAATTTCAAGTGCAACAATCAATTCATGACCACTAACTCTTACAAACAGACTAGATTTTAAACAATATCTGTCTGCAGACAGGAGACAGCTGCCTTGCATATATTACTTAGAGACAACTGAAAAGAGCTCCGTATACTGTACTAATAACATCATCATGGTTTTAATAATCTATTTAATGAATAAAACTCTCGGTTTATGATTATGACACTCTTATCGAAAGCAACTCCGAATAAACTATGAGGTTTTAATATTCAATGATAAACAATTATAATGGGCTACACATAATGTCATTCCTCTCCATATAACCTTAGGCTTTTCAAATACCCTTGGATAAGGGCCATAACGCATTTCAATTAATATGAAGGATAAATGAATTACAAATGTTCCCATCTATTCTAGCTAATTTTTCGCCTCACACACACAGAGAGAGAGAGAGAGAGAGAGAGAGAGGAGAGAGAGAGAGAGAGAGAGAGAGAGAGAGAGAGAGAGAGAGAGAAAGCAATGAATTAGTTTTTCGAAAATAATGTAAGGGTCTTTTCGTTTTTGATGCCCTAATAAAAGTTTTCTTAACTAGAATATGTGAAGAACAGGGAGAAAAAATTGCTAAAAATAGTAAAATACTCTGTTTTTTAGACATCTTTTATTGACAAATATTTCTCTCTCTCTCTCTCTCTCTCTCTCTCTCTCTCTCTCTCTCTCTCTCTCTCTCTCTCTCTCTCTCTCTCTCTCTCGAGGAATTTTGCTAAGCCATGGAAATAAATTACGTTACTTGATTTCAAAAACGATATCTTTCGACAATGGAACTTTACTAGCGCTGATATAGACCAGGAATCCTCCAAGTTTGAATAAATTGTCTTCTATGTCATCTTGAGGGGAACGCTGGATAGAATTCTTGGAAGGAAATCATGATTCACTTCGCACATTCACATGCGCACACATATAATCATACGAACAAAGTTAATAATTTGTAATTGAAGAATTATTCTTTAGTTCTAAAAACAACTTTTGGATATCAATTACAGATGTCTATAAAAAGTGAAGATAATTATTCCGACTAAAAGGATGAGAATATTTCGACCAAAATTCAAAATGTTCCACACAAAATATGGTAGTAATGTTTCGATATGAGGTTACATGCTTATATCCCTCATATAATACAGAGCAAGTATCTATCTATCTATCTATCTATCTATCTATCTATCTATCTATATATATATATATATATATATATATATATATATATATATATTATATATATATATATATATATACCCGGTCACGTTCAGCTCTACCCCCGCCTGGGGTAGTGGGGAGAGGGAGTAGGTATACCCTGGTGAAATGGTGTGTGTGTGCGTGTTTGTGTCTGTATCGATCTAAATATTTAGCTGTTATTATGAAGGGTCGCGTACACTTCTACTAAAGAAGAGGAAAGGGATATTCCCAATTAGATGGGCCAACAGTAATATTTGATCAGTTCATATAAATCAAATTCATTACGTTTATTCCAGCGAAAACCCGAGACAGGAACGGACATTTGTTTACAGAAAAGGAAATTCGAGCATAAACTTTCAACCTTGGAAAGCCAGATAAGAAAGGTTACTGGTCAAAATTTAAAGCAAAATCATAAAGGTCAAAGATGTATTTTAACATAATAAAATATCAACACAAAACTTTGATGCGTATTTGAATAAGCATAATACAAAATTACTTTATATTCGAACTATTTTTGATTTACGAAAATCAGTTACTCCAAAGAAAAGATTTTAGATAATCCTTGATTTTAACTATCAGGAAACATGGCTTTCTAAAGAAAAAAATCTTTTTCAATGTTGATAAAAAGAACCTCTCTCTCTCTCTCTCTCTCTCTCTCTCTCTCTCTCTCTCTCTCTCTCTCTCTCTCTCTCTCTCTCTCTCTCTCTCTCTCTGTATATCTTACATGGTGAAATAAGTAACCTTGTGTTCGAAGATTGGACAACGATGACATGGCAGACCAAGGAAATTAGTAATTAAACGACGATAATAGAAAAAGTCTACAATACAATAGTTGTTGAGTACCAAAGTGTTTTACACGACATTTCAACAAGCATAACGCATCAGGAAAGGTCTGCTCACATTTAATTAATTTAAAAATTAGGGTATAAATATAGACCCAAATGGGTTGTTGTTGCCTACTTTTTAGGAATTCAAGAATGCAAAACAACGCTATCCAATTAAAAAATGTTTTACTAAAGGTCCCTTAGAAATCATAAATTCAATTGTTACACTTAATTCCTCCGTTCAATTTTTAAGAACGAGAAAGCAGGTCTGAATATGCATCTTTAATTGTTCATATTTAGTTCACAATTATTACCACAGGAGCACAGCACTATTTAGTCCACCTCTTGTATCTACTTTTAAGAGACATATCAGATATCAGATTCTATCTACGATCCTAAAATGGGAATTCGTATAGAAACGATGATTGAAAAAGAAATGAAGTGAAGATAGTCGAATAAAAAGAATGCTATGTAATCAAAATACCCCCCAAAAAATCCACAAAATGTCAGAAACTAAAAAGAGAGAAACTGAGTTTCCACAATATAAAGCCTGAATTAATTGATACGAAATTAATCGCCAATGAAATCGTGCTACATCAGTATTATTAAGTCCATTAGAAAACTCTTTCTATTTTCACAGGTTCATCTGGATACATTCATTACCTTCATATTAGGTACTGCTGCAGATGTACGCATACAAAAGGAAACCTCTCTTACTTGAGGGTACACTCGGGCACACCATTCTGTCTTGTTTCTCTTCCTCTTGTTATTTTAAAGTTTTTATAATTTATATATGAAAGATTTATTTTAATGTTGTTATTGTTCTTAAACTTCTCTTGTAGTTCATTACATTATTTTCTTTACTCACTGAGCTATTTCCCCTGTGCGACCCTTGTGTTTATAGCATCCTGCTTTTCCAACTAGGGCTGTAGCTTGGATGATTATAATAATAATAATAATAATAATAATAATAATAATAATAATAATAATAATAATAATAATAATAATAATAATAAATGTTTTACCCATCCTTCGAAAAGGTAATATTATTTAAGACCTGGATGTCGCCTCCACACACTCCCAGATGTCAACGAGAAAGGTCTTTACGCACAAAGTATTGATGGAAGAAAAACTATATTAACATAATGAAAAAATTATTTTGTATAACGTTAGGGTGAAACTATGGGATAATCCGAGGTATTGAGAAAACGACATTATTTTCTGGAAGTAATATAAAAGGGAATGAGAGACCAGACATGGGAGATGTGATAGTTCACCCCATGGAAAGAAATCTGAATGTTTTGCTTTATTCAGATTAGAATAATTCATTTATTAAAATCTGCTGAATACAATTGCGCTAATAGCACTTCTTAACCTTGGATAATCTGAACTAAAGTTCTTGTATTCAAAACTGAATCGCATGAAAAGAGAGGGTGTAAAAAGGGAATTCTTTTCAGGGGCGATGTCAATATTTTTAGAATTCAAATAAAAACCAAAGAGAGTTTTAAGAATTCAGACTTTTCTTGACCCATTTAAAACTTAACAGCGTCAAGTTTGGAACTAGAAATCGATGTATACATTCACTAATAAAATTCAAATTATACAATCGAAACCAATGGAAAAAAAAAAAAACTTTTAGATATTTAAAAAGACATTTAAACCCATTTATTACCAAACATCTTTCGGATTTACTACAAACGCTAGCCTACGTACACTACTGTGTTCGAGTGCACGTAACTACACTATACTTCAAAAAGGCTTTAAAAAAAGTGAAGAATTAAATTAAAAATAAAATAAAGTAAAACAATGACAATACCAAATGAAAACCCATTAAAAACGAAAAGATAAGAAGTTGGTAAAGCAGAAATGTTCAATAATTAGTTTTAGAGTAAAACGTTGATAATTGCGAAAACACAAACACAGGAGAGAGAGAGAGAGAGAGAGAGAGAGAGAGAGAGAGAGAGAGAGAGAGAGAGAGAGAGAGAGTTTTCCAGATATCTGGCCTTCCCATATATTTCTTTGATCTTGCTCAATACCTTCCCTAAAGAACACCAACGCACAACTTGCCAGGAATAATCACACAGATCCACATCTGATAAAGACACTTCAGCCTTTCATGACTAAGGCTTCTGTTATCCTCATATCTTTAAAAACCCCATTTTTTTCCCAAAGACTTTTCGAATAATCCTAATACCTTAGACTTGTCACCGAATATACTTTTATCTTTTTTATTATTTCATTCTTATTTTTACTATCTTTCTTATTAAATAATTAAATCATCTTCCACTAGCTACTGCGGTTATTTAAATGGATTTAGTTTCGATGCTAAATCGAATATCGTTATCAGTACCCTATTATTATTTTTTTCTTTTTCTGATAAACCTGTAGGATAGAAATCCAGTAATGATGTTCTACCACTAGTCTTGATATAACAATGAAACAATAACCAACAGACTTTGTAGATTTGAGAACAAAGCCCTAAGAAGAATATTGGCA
>NW_027171758.1:95000-107500 GCF_036898095.1 Palaemon carinicauda | reverse complement strand
AACTGGTACCCTCACCTGAAATAACAAGAAAACAAATACATTATTAGATGTTGTTAGTAATTTCATTGCTACATATCACTCATGATTGCTAACCATTAGGGACATGAAAGCTATAGATAAACTTTCTTATATTTTGACTCTCCCGTTATCTTTTGCCAAAGGAAGTTTATTGTTATAATCAGGACTAATGAAAATTATACGGATGATATCATAAAGGACCACAACACTTCACATTTGCTGTTAGTTGTAAATCAAACAGCACGAGATACATGGGCAAATCCACATCCACGTGCAACAGCTCATCGCATATCTAATATATACTATAGGCCTATAAAGTGCCTACTCACAGTGACAATTTTTCGCATGAAAATGATAACACAGAAACTGTATGATAAAAGGGAAGAAAATAATTTCACTTGGAAGTCAATCTCTTTATTCAGAAAGAGACTCTTTGGCTATGGCAAGCAGCTCTTCTGCGAGAAGAATACTGCAAAATCAAACTATTGTTCTTTGGTCTTGGGTAGTGCCATAACCTCTGTATCATGGTCTTCCACTATTTTGGGGTAGACTTCTCTTGCTTGAGGGTACACTCCAGCCGGAATGGGACTATTTGGCGCCGCCCTTTTGGCAGAAATTGCTTTTATGGTTTGGAATTGGATTTCCTTTTATTCTTTAATCACAACAAACGATATCGGCGTCAATGATCGGTCAAGACGCTAAAAACTCAAAACCAATTAACCTGGCACCATTGCCGACTCATGTAACAAATTAAATAAATCAAAGTAATCTTTTGAGGAGGTAACAGTGACAACCTGTCTGGCAGCATCAATATCTTCCCCGGCAACGAAATACTCATGACCGATCTACTTACTGGCATTCATAACAGCAACCTTGTTACTGTTCTGACATGTTTCACTTTTATGCTCATTCATTTAAACCTGCTTTTTAACGTTTAGTCCTCGAGCACGTTAACAGTTTAAACTACGTTATCTTGATTCTTTATAAATAAAGGAATTTTCATTGCATTTTTATAAATCAAATGTACAGCCTTCATTTACTTCGATAGAATTATCAAACCGCCATTTTGGGAGCTGGGACTCTGAAATATACAGAATCCATAATTCTATTGACTTTCCACATACATTAAAAAAAAATCTACCAAGATAAATACTGTACCAAACCATCATGAACTCCCAACAAATATAACAGTCTTGGTAAGGAGCTGCTTTTCTAATCGAACAAATCAAGCAAACCCAGAGATCGGTTTGGACTGGATTATAACAAACATTAGTGACGCCCAAAAGACAAATATGAACGGTATGCAAAGCTCACTCAACTCATATTCAGCAGGACACGGAACTTGTAACTCGGCAGGGCATGCAGTTGTTTAAAAAAGGAAGGGTATATGGTTTATACTAGTTAATGCATGTCAAAATAATGGCTAAATATTTAGATATGCATTCAAGCACACGTTCACAAATTCAACTCTTCCTACGCTTCCCCCTTTTCTAACTACACCGCGGCAGTTGTGGTTTCCAAGTGTTCCTCTCGGGATAACACTTCTCGCCAGGGTATGACTACTCCCTTTTCCTCTACCCAAGGGACGAGGAGAGAGAGTAGTTAACCGTCTGACAAATAAATAACGTTTATAAATAGATAAAAATAACGCCATCTTAGGGAAGTATAAATCATGCAACTTATACAGTCAAATAACGATTTTTTTTATGAAGAAGAATTCGTGATACATTATTATATAAATCTACTTTAAAATTGTTACTGATCTTAATATATATTATATCCTTATTCGTTACGTCTCATGTAGTTTAATTACTGTACTTCCTTATTTCCATTCCTCACCGAGATATTTTCCCTGTTGGAGTACTTGGGCTTATAGTAGCCTCCTTTTGCTACTACGGTTTTACTTTATTCATAACCTGCAAATTGACAGTACATACCCTACTGATATTGAATGAGCTTCAAAGCTACAGATTTCAATACTGTACAAAATGCAGAAAAAAACATGACCCTCTTCAATGTTTGATTTTATGCTTTTAGGCATCTCGTTTTAATCTATAATTTTGGGCACATATTTACATCACCTTTCCCTAGACGTCTCAAAGATCAAAGTCCTAAAATCCTAATAATAAAAAGTTCATTAAGAAGACTTCAAATCAGATTATTATCTGCTCAACTGATCAATAAAGAATTTTCATTGAATGAACGCTGTGTTAATCTGAACAGTTGACATGATCACGTAATACACCTCGAAATCCGTAGAAGGGAAGCAAAACCCCGCCCCCCTTCAAATACTACTTCGTAACTGCAGCTATAGGCTTAGCCCTTTTACTACATCTCTCTGGAAGTTCCCAGGCATACCAGTATTTCTTTTATCTATCTTCCCTTCCCAGCAACATCGCCAAGTCGGTTCCCCTCTTTTTCTTATTCTGACATTTCTAGGTAAAAACTTATCATACTTCCTTGCCTTCCATGTCTTTATTAGTTTTCTCGTTCTGTTTAAATATAAAATAAAATAAAATAAAAAATCTACCATCTTTCTGAATAAATAAAATCCTAAATTTTTTTCTTCCTGTCTAAATAAAAACCTAAAAGTTATTATCTTAACGTCTAAACAAAACCTGAAGGTTATTCTCTTTCTGTTTACATAAAAACCTGAAGGTTATTCTCTTGCTAAATAAAACCGTAAAAGTTATTCTCTTTCTGTCTACATAAAAACCTAAAGGTTATCAAAAAAGGAAGAATTTAATTATCAACCATGGAACCCAAACTAAATTCTCCTCAAAATACAACCGCCGCAAAGTATGAAAAGATGGATTTGTTGCTAAACTGAGCCAACTACGAATCCCATCCAAATCCTGCTTACGCAGCATCTGACCCGAGAGAGATATGGTTCCCGACACCTCGACCCAATATTCGAGACAGAGTACTTTGCCTGACATATTAGTGACCTTGCCTGTTATCCCTCAAGGTACAATCGCCGGCCAACAGATGCCGTTGGGAATATGGTTGGTATCTAAGCAACGTCCGTATTCTGTTGCCGGATTCTCCATGAGAAAAATATTCAGGGAAATTACTCGAATGAAGATATGCATAATTTTTCATATGTCGTTGTTCATTTCAACCTCCAACATGAAAGGGAGAGCAATTAATTATACTTGAAAAGGGTTATTTAGGTAAAAGAAATAGTAGCTAAATATTCAAAGAAAGCTAGAGTGACTAATTTTTGAAAACATGCAACAATTGAACACAATGAAAAACTAAAACAAAAATTTTTCACGCAGTTTGAAATTTAAACCCCTTTCCAAATGAAACACGCATTTTCCAGTAACTCTAACATAAACATATCACAATACGTAATTAATATTTTATTATCATTTATTTAATATACAGTATATATATATATATATATATATATATATATATATATATATATATATGTGTGTGTGTGTGTGTGTGTGTGTGTGAGTGTATGTGTGAGAGTGTTTGTGTGTGTGTACTTGTGTGCTTGCGCATTTATGTATGACGACTGATGCAACCATTCACCGAAAAATGTTCTTCATCATTCTAAAGGAAAGAATATTTAAGAGCCAAAGTACCAGCACAATATTTATTCACATGCTCCTCATGCTCAAAAGTCATTTACCTCCATTTCAGGTACACAAGTCCCAAGAAACCTTTTTTTCCCAAAATGTAACTGAACAAATGAAGACGTGTACGAGTGTACTTGTGTATTGCTGGGAATCTGAGATCTGAGATCTCCCAAATTTCGAGATCTCGTTTAGCCTTCTGTAATCACTTCCTTTCTTAATAAGTCTGTTTACTTACTATATGACTTTTTTGGCAGCTGAAGCTTTATAAATAAAAAGATGTCATTAAACTTTGTCTGATCTTTTAAGCAGTGACTATCAAGTAAGGCTTTAGTTTCTACTAGTTGAAAAGTCGGTGGAATTTCTAGTAACGAGCTAATTATCTCTCTCTCTCTCTCTCTCTCTCTCTCTCTCTCTCTCTCTCTCTCTCTTCTCTCTCTCTCTCTCCACCATTCCTGCAATCGTCATCTAGCAATCATGGAAAGCTCGCCAGTTTATAAGTTAGTTACCTTACACTTAATACTTTACAGAATAACTAGGCAAATTCCATACACAATTCATTATATTAATTCATTTAAATTCCTTGGACCTATTTTCATCAAGGAAATCGGCATTTACGCGATAAACCCTTCTCTTGATTTCCCCTTTCACTTGTAACTGCATTCAGCTCCCTTTGTTGAATTAACCCCGTCCATCTATTTCCACGATCCCTATCAAAGCACAATTTATGCAGGGTCAATGAAATAACATTGATTATGCCTTATAACTAAAGCAGCGTGAGAGAGAGAGAGAGAGACGAGAGAGAGAGAGAGAGAGAGAGAGAGGAGAGAGAGAGAGAGAGAGAGAGAGTATGTGTGTTGCAAGGATTTTGGATGTTTAAAACACCCTCCAACGGCTCTTCTCAAATTATCACAAAAATAGTCTTCCATAGGAAAACAATAAACCCGATTTACGATGCCTTCCGCATTTCCAGCAAGGGGGCGATCTTATTGGACGCAATAAGGTTATCAGAGCCTGCCAGGATCTTTCCCCTCGAAAATAATAACCCAGGGGGTAACGGGGCAAGTTCCTAGGAATAACAGGGAAGTGGGCCAAGTTAGACGATACTTATAAGGGAATAGTAAAGCAAGTTCTTAGGTTACTTATAACAGTGGAATGGGGCAAGCAAGGAAGGTTACTTGTGAGGGTTAATACAGCAAGTTCCTTAGTTACTTATAACAAGGAAATGATGCAAGTTACGACGTTACTTGTGATGATATATAAAGCAAGTTTCTTGCTTACTTATGACGAGGAAATGGGGGAAAATTCCACCGTTCCTTAAAAAGGGCAATAGAGCAAGTTCCTCGGTTACTTAAGCACGGTTTACACGCTACGGTAAATTGTAGCGATTTGTTGAACACTGAGATAATAACGATCTATTGGATGATTGAAAGAGCGTTTACATGCAACGATTTTAATCCAATACTTTTAGTCTTTACTTGACCGTCATGGAAGAATCATTGCGCACCAGGACTTCACACTTCAGCAGTCATTCTGAAAATGAGCTAGATTGTAACGATATCTTGGAACCTTGTTTACACGTTCAAACTTGTCGTTACGACGCATTATAGATTTGAGCCTGCTGGCACCAATCACTCAATCCAATTCCAACTCCAATAAATCGCTACGATCTCCTGTTTACACGTAATGACAAATTGTAACAACCTTTTCATTAAATAAATCGCTACAATTTATCGTAGCGTGTAAATCGTGCATTAGGAAAATGGGGCAAGTTCACTGGCAAGTTCCGACGTTACTTATGATGGTTAATAAAGCAAGATTCTTGTTTACTTTTTAAAGATGACTCATGAATGGCAGAGGCAAGAGACAGTGACAATGTCCTAAAAACTGACCATGTATACATATCTGCGCCGAAACCCCTTTCTCCATTAAACTAGTTCCAGGGAGGGGACAGGCAATGACTGCTGATAACTCAGCAGGTAGACCCGATAGGCTCCCTAAACCCCTCATCCTTAGCTCCACACGGATGGTGAGTTTGCAGACACTATAAGAGATCATTGAGTTTGAGCATTTTTCGAACACCAGTCCAGCATATCGCAAAGCATGGACGTTTTCCAATAGGCTACCCCAATATTGTTCCTTTAAAACCTTGCAATACTTCGATTCATTTCACTTGATATGCTGTCTTTTTTGCAAACCCCGAATAAGAGTAAAATTTAAACCAACCTTTCGACTCGAGAACATTTTCTCCATCCAAGTAGATGACCAATAATTGCCAGTCATAACACGATGACGAGCTATTATAAGCAAAGCTACAACCCTAGTTGGAAAAGCATGATGCTGTAAGTCAAAGGGTTCCAACAGAAAAAAATAGCGTAAGCAGTAGTAATAAATAATGACAATAACAACAACAACAATATAATAATAATAATAATAATAATAATAATAATAATAATAATAATAATAATAATAATAATTACAGTTACACGTTTGACAGAAACCCGATAAAGCCTTAACTTCAATCTCCTTTCATTCTATCCTCTCATAACTCTTTTTACTTCGTCCCTGATTTAAGTTCTTTTCCTTCACCTTGTTTCTTTCCTTATTTTCCTTTTGCTATGAATTGGAAATTCTTTCTAGAACATTTCCAAACCTGGTTTTTTTCTCTTTGGACCCTGTTTCTTACATAGACAATGTTTCCCCCCAATCCCTTCCCTTTGGTATCACAAAACTTTTTATTCTTTTTTATCTCTGCTCCCTTTCGAACTTCCAAGCCATTTGCATCTCTGACTCTTACCCTTACTGTCCGATACCTTATCGTATTTGTAGGTTACGTTTCTTTCCCTTTTTATCTTGTTTCATGTACCAGTGGAGCGTTTACTTGTTTAAATTGATATCTCTGTCTTCTTGCTTATTAAGTTATCTTCAATGCTTCGTCGTTCATGTTAAGCCATAGACACTCAAAGACACTGGTGCTTCCTTCCAATCTACTTAATTTCGTAATTATCTAATTGTTTTCTATATTCAAGGAGCATTTTCAATACTACAAGTTTTCTCATTTCATCCCCTTTCTTTTTTCTAGAGTAATATAATTAATTCTCTCTCTATTTCATATAATAATGGATAAGGAATTATTTCTAAATTCTATTCGATTACATTTTTCTTGAAGCAAAAATAGTCTTTCCCCAAAATGATCAAATGCCTGCTTTCACCCTTTCTTATTGAAAAATGTTAAAGACCTTCAGTTTTCCTTATCATTATTATCAGTTTTGTTAGTATTGCACCAGAAAAAGCTCCTCATAAAAAAAAAAAAAAAATGTTGGATTTTTTGGGGTGACAAAGATTCTCCATACAAAATAAAACAGTTCTATAACAATAATTCATCATATGACCCTGGTAATAACCTGTCAATACAAACATCAAAAGTTTGGGTAGAAAGAAGAGAAGGAGTCAGGAAGCAAGCACAACATAATTCTGGGAAGGCAAATGGCGGATTTCCGAGGAACACAAGGCGAGTGGAGATAACACAATTAACACGGACGACTTCGGCAGGAGATAATGACTTTAGGATGGTGTAAATTTAGTTAGGATCAAGTGAATTGGGGTAGCATGGTGTCTCTCAAGTAATGGTGGTGCAAATTGCATTACCATTAAAGAACTATATTATAAAAAGATAATATTTCATCTGTGATATCAAACATCACAGCGAAAGATGAAATATAACAACTGGGAGTAGAAAAATGTGATTAGGAGATTAAAGAAAGAACAGAAGATAAGGAATTTGAAATTTACATGAAGAAAGGGTAGCTAATTGAAGATGTTAGCTTATAATATGACCTGATTATATATATATATATATATATATATATATATATATATATACACATACATATATAATGTATATATATATATATATATATATACATATATATAATGTATATATGTATATGTATATATAAGATGTGACCAAGGTAATATCAATACTAGACAAAACAAGCAATGCTGACCTGACTAGCCCAAAAATAATCTTCATAACTAATAAATTTGAGCTAGTTTCCTGAGTGATAAATAAAAATAAGGGAGTAGCATATATATATATATATATATATATATATATATATATATTATATACTGTATATATGTATTTTTATTTATTTATATAATATATAATATAATATACAGTACATAAATATGTGTGTGCTTGTGTATGCATATAAAACATAGGCAATAAATACACTAATGCTAAAACAGTAAAACAATCATACAAGTATAGTTACATTTGGTGAGTTGGAACCTTAATGTATTTTCGGTGATAAATAAACATGGCCATTTTGTGTAACAAAATTATCATTATTAGTAATATTTCAATATATATGATTAATCAAGAAGACATGACTGTCGCTAAATATACATCCAATACGAGATTTCATGGTTCAACACGTCAAACTATCAAAAACATCTCAGTGTATAATGTAATCTTCATACACATACGAGGCCTGTGATCTAACACTAGCTTTCCGTATAACACCTTTGAACACCATTCCATAACAACTGATGCCATTTATTCACTCATTAGACCACCCTGACAGCTATGAATGTTGTAACTGACTGTCAATTGCAACCCAGTTACATTGGTTTGGTTACTTGGCAATACAGCAAATACTGATGTGTTGTGGGGAATGTATTTTGTTTCTTAACTGTAGATTTTCATTTCCACATGGAAAAAATAGATATATTTTTACCAAAAAAAAAAAAACTATAAATCACAAGTCAAACAAAATATGGAAAATAAAATGCCACTTATCAAAAGAAAAAAAAATCTTTAATCACATGGTCCTACCAGTATTAACTATTCATTGGAAACCTGGAGCCTTACTAAAGCCTTAGAACATAAGCTACTTACAAACTCAAAAGAGCAAATGAAAGAATAATGATGCGAATTACACTAAGAGACAGAAAAAGAGCAACATGAATACAAAAGCAAACTTAGAGACGCGTGTGAAAGGACACGACTGACCTGGACCAGCATCGGATGACGATGATGAAGATGATGAATATATATATATATATATATATATATATATATATATATATATATATATATATATATATATACACCCACACACACACACACACACACATATATATATATATATATATATATATATATATATATATATATATATATATATCATTCCAAATACTGGAGTAAACTGAAAAAACAAAAACGCAAAACAAGTCTCCACACACATCTTGCTTTATGTCGAGTTTCCTCTTTCCTCCGACCTCCTCCCCGATCGAGAACAAGGCAAAAGTACCGTAAAACCCCAAACTCGAAATCTCGTCTATTTTTTCTTGCAAGTTACGAGCTTTAGCTACACAAGCTCGCAGGTCACGCATTCTATTTCTTCCGTCATCTGGAATATTCTGCCGATACAGAGACAATTATTCAACCAGACGCTGCAAACAAATTTTGTCTCTGTTGGTAACGGAAGATTTTCTTCTTAAGAAAAGTGAATTTATTATATACCGATTTTAAAACGATTACTTTAGGTTTGGAAGTTAAAATGTGAATACTGTTTAAAATTGGTGTAGTTTTGTTGATCTTTCGTAAATGGAACCGTAGTAACTGTCTTCCTTCTTTTATCCCTATATTAAGGGGTAGGTTGCCGGATACCAGATCAAGATCTAGATCAGGAATAAGAAATTAAATAGACCGTGAGTTCCAGTCCAACAAATTAAGATGAGAATCAGCAGCTGAAAACCAGACAGGGGAACAATACTCGAAACAAATTAGAATGAAAGAATCAAAACAACTAAACATTAATAAAAATAAAATACGAGCAAAACTTCGTCATCGAACCCACCAGGTAATTTGGGTAAACTTACAAAACAACTTTAACAGTATTCTTCAACCAATCAAATGGAAGGTTGGAGGCAACTGCTAAAAATCCTGAATAAATAAAGTAAAAATTAAAACACTAAAAATAGTGAAAGGCAAAATGAACGAAATGCAAAATAAATGAAGGAAAAAGTCACACGAGGCAAAAATACGGAGATTCATATTACAGCTAAAAAAACATACACTATGAATTCAAAAATTTCTATAGAAATGTTACACCGTAATGAGCACAAATGTAGTGCTGATACTGGTTTCATATTCAGAGACAATTTCCGAGTGGAAGTCCCTCGAGCATGATATCACATTGCATACTGTATTATGATAAATAAAATAACGTGAAACACAATAACCGCTTCACCTGATTCCTCTTCCTCTTCCTACTCGTTTGCTCTTGTACCAACCGTGTTTCACACAATTGTACGTAATTCCTTTTGTATATATTATGGTTGTATCTTCGCTCTTCCCTCGCACTAAAACGAACATGAAAATTCAAGTCTGGTTTTTCCTCTGTGATTTTGACTGTCTTGTGAACTTGTCATGTCCTGTTGCCTTGAGGTTTTGTATATAAGGAGAGTGTTCCACAACAATATAACTCAGTCGTTTCCAATCTGCCTTTGATTTCACAACTCCTCTCTCGGCCCGTCACATTGGTGACCCCGGAAGTCGACTCGCTTCCACCGCCTTCCACCCCCACCCCCTCGCCCCTCCATCGTTGGTACTATGACGGACTCTACGGCAGTTGGCGCTACGGCCTCTCCATTCAAACTTTCATCGTTTGCCAGCAGAGAGGCGTTTGCTTGGTTTCAGCGTGCAGAAGTCCAGTTTCGTATCAGGGGCGTGACTCGCTCAACCACCAAAGCGGATTATGTTCTCGCGGCGATACCCGAGGACACCTTCCCAGAAATATCCGACTGGCTTTGTGAACAAGGAGACACCCCAATAGCGTATGACGACCTCAAATCATACCTTCTGCAACAGTACTCGCCGTCGCCAGCCGCCCGTATAGCAAAGCTTTTTCAGCTCTCGCAACAACCGTTGGGGGACCAAAGGGCTTCGCTTGCCCTCAGGGAAATGACCAGTATCGCTCGCCTTCAACCTGCCGCAGACGGCTCTCCTCATGAGGTGAACCTACTCCGTGCCCTTTGGATACGCCGTTTACCTGAACCTGTGCGCGCTGCCATACCCGATGTCGATAGTTTACCCATAAAGGACTTGATGACCAAAGGCGACGCCCTTATGGACAGCCACTTCAAGACCTCCATCAACGCCTCCACCCCTGACGACGAGGATGCCTATTCAATGTACACCGAAGCTGACATGAATACCGTAGGACATACACGCCTACCCCGTGACGTGCCGAAGCGGCGACAAAGCCGCCCACCACCCACCAATCGCTCGCGCCCCAACGAACGACTTCTACAGCCACTTACTACCTACCATCCACCGCAGTTTTGCTACTACCACTTCAGATTCGGGGCAACCGCGAAGAAATGTGCCAAAGATTGTCAGTGGCCAAAAAACGTGTAAGTAGGCCATCGCTTGTGGCGGTGGCCTCCCATGTTTCTAATCTTTTCTTTTTACAGGATGCAGGAACGGGCGTGCGATTTTTGGTAAACACGGGTGCTTGTCGTTCTCTTTTGCCAAGGAAACTCTTCAAGGGACAACGTAGTCTGTCTACATCTGCCGACGTCCGCTTGGTAGCTG
Organism: Palaemon carinicauda; assembly: GCF_036898095.1. Taxonomy (NCBI): domain Eukaryota; kingdom Metazoa; phylum Arthropoda; class Malacostraca; order Decapoda; family Palaemonidae; genus Palaemon; species Palaemon carinicauda. The sequence goes on along the minus strand of NW_027171758.1, from coordinate 96,289 downwards.
CCAACGGATCTGCGATACCCACCTACGGTTACGAGAGCCTCACATTATCGTTCGGAAACGGTAAATTCAATTGGAAGTTTCTCGTTGCTGACGTCACAATGCCAATCCTCGGTGCGGATTTCCTCTCTCATTTCCACCTTCTGGTCGATGTCGCCCACCGACGATTGGTCAACGCGAACTCGTACTTGTCGACACCTCTTCAACCCGCCCCCTCTAACCTCGCTCTCCACATCAGCGCACCCACGGATGCCTACGCCCACCTCCTCACGTCGTACCCGGAAGTTTTCCGTCCAGAACTTCGCCAAACGCCCACGGTTCCTGCTAAGCACGGTATTTATCACCATATCAAGACGACGGGACCCCCAGTCTTCGCAAAATTCAGACGTCTGGCACCGGAACGATTGGCAGCCGCCAAACAGACGTTTGCCGAAATGGAGAAAATGGGCCTTTGCCAAAAGGCCTCCAGCCCATGGTCGTCACCCTTACACATCGTTCTGAAGAAAGACGGCTCCCTCCGTCCGTGCGGGGATTACAGGCGCCTGAACATGCAAACAGAACCGGATCACTACCCCCTCCCAAACATTGCCGATGTAACCTCCTACCTGCACAAAGCAAAGGTTTTCTCTACGCTTGACCTCCTGAAGGGGTATTATCAGGTGCCTATGAACCCAGAAGACATCCCCAAGACCGCCATCACCACTCCGTTTGGTACATACACCTTCAATTACTCCTGTTTTGGCCTTCGTAATGCTGGGGCAACGTTTCAACGTCTCATGGATGGCATCTTAGGGGACCTCCCTTTCTGTGTATGTTATGTGGACGACATACTTGTGTTCTCCTCCTCAAAAGAGGAACACCTCCGTCACCTGCGCATCGTGCTCGACCGCCTGCAACAAAACGGCCTTGTAGTCCGGTACGACAAGTGTACCTTTGGCGCCAATGAAGTGTCGTTCTTAGGGCACCGTATCACTCCTGAAGGAGTCCATCCCCTCCCTGAGAAGGTAGCAGCCGTTCAGAATTTCCCCACGCCCTCGACCGTCAAAGCTCTGCAGGAATTCTTGGGCATGATCAACTATTATCACCGCTTTCTGCCAGCCATTGCCGCCACTCTTGCTCCCCTCTACGCCTCCCTCAAGGGCAAGCCAAAGGACCTGAAGTGGGGTCCCCTTCAAGAAGCGGCCTTCTGCAATGCAAAGAAGGCCCTATCAACTGCTGCGGCTCTCACTTTTCCTATCCCACACGCCCCTCTCCTTCTCTCCACCGATACCAGCGACGTCGCTATTGGTGCA
>NW_027171758.1:85000-90000 GCF_036898095.1 Palaemon carinicauda | reverse complement strand
AAAGTCATTCCATATTAGGTGAAACTACTTACTGTATATATATATATATATATATATATATATATATATATATATATATATATATATATATATATATATATATATATACACACACATATATATATCTGCGTGTACTGCATAATATGAACTTTCTTCCAAATTATTGCTAGACCACAAAAAAACTTAATTGATTAATCGACGTCCATTTATTAGTGTATATATATATATATATATATATATATATATATATATATATATATGTGTGTGTGTGTGTGTGTGTGTGTGTGTGTCCAAAAGAACGTTAGTCACGTTATGAAACTCTACAAGTCAGTGACTATTTCCTCTTATAATATATTTCCCCGATTACAAACTTCAAATATGAAATTAACGCAAAGGAATCGAATTTCTAATGCTGACATACTGTATATCATTCCATGCATGGAAATAATAGAATTATCAAGAAGTTCTCGAATTTTATCACATTTCACAAATATACCAGTAGAGAGAGAGAGAGAGAGAGAGAGAGAGAGAGAGAGAGAGAGAGAGAGAGAGAGAGAGAGAGAGAGAGAGAGAGAGTTTTATTAATATGATCACATTTAAAGATTGATTAGGTTGCCTAGCGTCGCAACTACAAAGGTCATTGACACTAGGCGGCGTCATAACTGCCAGGGTCACTGACGCCTCAAGGTAGAATGAAACGCAGTAAAGAAAAGAGGATTTAATCATCATATCATATCCCTGAAGACGGAGAGGAATTTGGAACGTTCAAGTCAGAATAATTTTTTCAACTGAAAATTTCGGATATTATTATGTAAATTATTATGAAATTCGACATCACTGAATTTTAATAGGCTTATTTTTGGAATGAGAATTACTTTCACGATAAAAAAAGCAAAAATATTTTCTAAATGATTCCCAATTGTAATTTTAATAAATATTTAACGGGATCAAGTTGAAAATCTTCTTTTCTTTACATTCCTCTGATTCCGCCTTAGGAGTCCGGACGAGTTCTTCAAGATTTCCTTTGGAACTCCGGAAGAAATTCTCTCGGAAGTGATTGATACAAGACTTCCTTCCCTACTTTGAACATTTAATTTCGTCAGTGGATTTTAACTTATAGAAGCAAATATTGATACGTATAATCAAAATTATTTCTATCTAAAGTAAAACTTATTTTGTTATTAAAACTATTGATACATATATTATTAATGTCTATTGACTCAAAATATTGTATAACATTCTCCTTATTATTTGCTTGAAATTCGTATTCTTGTAACTTCCTGAAAGTCTTCTCACTCTTCAGGGATATGAGAGAATGATTAAATAATATTTTCACTCTCTGTCTCTACATCGTTTTCTTGTTGCTCCATCATCATCATCAACAACTTTTACTTCATAAATGGTTGAAGTAATTCCTTGACGTTCTGTTCTATTTTTTTAATTAGAAATATACTAAGATATTTATGCTGTGTATATATATATATATATATATATATATATATATATATATATATAATCTATATATATAAATATATAAATATATATATATATATATATATATATATATATATATATATATATATATATATATATATATATATATATATATACACACACACAATCTGTAGGTAATAAACGGGAAATATCTGAACATACAGTACTAGCATTATCTGAAACATGATTAAATAACTTGGACAAGGCAAAGATCCCTGAAATGGCACCCCCCCCACCCCCCACCCCAACACACACCTTCTTTCACATACCGAGAGAGAGAGTAGGTCTGGTGGGGGTGTCGGACTCATTATTCATGAAAGTTACTCAAATCTCAAAATGTTAAAAAGAACTAGTGTAACAAGCTTTGAATATATATATAGAAATAAACTTTACGAAAAAAAAGTAAAAAAAAAAATAATCCTTTGTAGCAGTCTACAAACCACCGAGAACAAACACTAGTATCTTTTTTGAAGAATTTGGTGCTTTCATTGAGATGATTATCATAGAGAAAAACGAATTAGTTATCTGTGGAGACTTAGATTTTTGGAAGGATGACGCATCAAATCCTGACGCTTTGGCATTTAGTGAGTTACTAGAATCATATCGACTAGTGAGTAATATCGGCTGGGAATACGTTGGACCTAGTTTTGAATGATGACATGAATAATATTGGATGTGATATAAATGTTGAAGAGAAATGTACAAACTTCTTAGGTGTAGTCTACCTCTACAGAAACATGCAATAGTAAAAAAAAATTAACTTGGGACATAAATGAAATTTTTCTCCTACTGTATTTATTGAAGAAGTTACAAAGAAAATAAACGGTGCTATCAATATTCCCTGTGATCATGATGACCAACGTCTGTTGGGAGCTAAGTGTGTTAAGTGTCTTACGACCACTTACAATAAAGTGAGTAAAGTGAATATGATACCATTTGCCCACCGATGGAAAAGACTATAACTGTAAAAGGCCAATCTCCTTGGTTTGATGGAGACACTTTAGCGAAAAAAACGGAAAAAAAGACCTAAAGAAAGAAAGTGCAATCGGTTAAAAGCTGAAAATACTCGGGTAGAATACAAAACTGCTACGTGTCAACATAACTACCTACTAAGAAGGGAAAAAAGTGAATACTATTAGAGAAAGATCCTCGAAGCAACAACAGACATAAATAAATTATATCGTCTCCTAAATAGTATAATGGGAAATGTAAAAGAAAAGAAGCTACCTGATGGATACAGTGATCAGGAACTAGCAAATAATTTTCTAGTATTTTTTAAAAACAAAATTGAAAATATAACCAGGTCATTTGTAAATACTCTCAACATCAGATGAATGATACACCTGACACAGACAAAATTAATACGATTTAATAACATAACACAAGATGACATCAGGATTATCAAGAGAGCAAATAAAACAAACTACACGATCGATCCTATGCCAATATCTGAAGTAATTAGAGAGAGAAACTTTTCTAGTCTAGCAGAAATAATAATGAGAATAGCAAATGCAAGCATTAATGAATGCAAGTTTTCCAAATCTGAGAAAATGGCTATAGTCACATCAGCTCTGAAAAATGCTCTGGACTACCAGGAATTAAGCTCATACAGACCTATTTCGAATCTATCCTTTGATTCATAAGTGCTTGAATAAGCAATTCTTGAATAATTAGTCAGTCACTTAGAAGTAATAGGAGCTTTGCTTGACAACCAATTGATAACAGACAAGAAGATGACTTTCGCAAGCTTTGTAGGACATAAAAATACTACGTTCCAATATCTTCAGCAAATATAAAAGTTGTAGAGACATCAAGGAAAAGAAAAAATCACAAGAAAATACAAGTAGTTGGAACCGAGACATGTTAATAAAATTCTGAGCTTCCTCAAAGAAGATGAATTCCATCACGTTCCGTTTTTATTAAAGGGAGAGAGAGAGAGAGAGAGAGAGAGAGAGAGAGAGAGAGAGAGAGAGAGAGAGAGAGAGAGAGAGAGAGGCCATGTATCAAGGGTTTTATTAATATGATCATATTTAAAGATTGATTAGGTTGCCTAGCGTCGCAACTACAAAGGTCATTGACACTAGGCGGCGTCATAACTGCCAGGGTCACTGACGCCTCAAGGTAGAATGAAACGCAGTAAAGAAAAGAGTATTTAATCATCATATCATATCCCTGAAGACAGAGAGAAATTTGGAACGTTCAAGTCAGAATAATTTTTCCAACTGAAAATTTCGGATATTATTATGTAAATTATTATGATATTCAACATCACTGAATTTTAATACTCTTATTTTTGGTATTAGAATTACTTTCACGATAAAAAATCAAAAATATTTTTCTAAATGATTCCCAATTGTAATTTTAATGAATATTTAACTGGATTAAGTTGAAAATCTTATTTTCTTTACATTTCTCCAATTCCGCCTCAAGTCTCCGGACGAGTTCTTCAAGATTTCCTTTGGAACGGAAGAAATTCGCTCGGGAGTGATTGATACAAGATTTCCTTCTCTACTTTGAACATTAAATTTCGTAGAGTAGATTTCAATTCATAAAAGTAAATATTGATTGATATAATCAATATCATTTCTATCTAGAAGTAAAACCTATTTTGTTATTAAAACTATTAATACATATAATATTAATGTTTACCGACTCAAAATATTGTATAACATTCTCCTTATCCTTTTCTTGAAATTTCTATTCTTGTAACTTCCATAAAGTCTTCTCAAGTTCTCACTCTTCAGGGATATGAGAGAATGATTAAACAATATTTTCACTCTCTGTCTGTGCATCGTTTTCTTGTTGCTCCATCATCATCATCAACTTTTACTTCACAAAAGGTTGAAGTAATTTCTTTACGTCCTGTTCTATTTTTTTATTTTAGAAATATACTTAGATATTTCTGCTGTGTATATACATAATCATATGTGTATATATATATATATATATATATATATACAGTACATATAGTATATATATACATACACACAATCTGTAGGTAATATGACTATTCAAATTCAAGAATTGATAAACGAGAAATATTTGGACATGCTAGCATTATCTGAAACATAGTTAATTAACTTGGACAAGGCAAAGATCACTGAAATGACCCCCCCCACGCCCCCCCCCCCCCCCACCCCACCACACACACACACATTCTTACCGAGAGAAGGTAAGTCTGGTGGGGGTGTCGGACTCATCATTCATAAAAGTTACTCAAATCTCAAATTGTTAAAAAGAACTAGTATAACAAGCTTTCAATATATTGAAATAAACTTTACGCATAAAAAAAGGAAAAATATCCTTTTAACAGTCTACAAAACACCGAGAACAAACACTAGTACCTTTCTTGAAGAATTCGGTGCTTGCATCGAGATGATTATCATGGAGAAAAACGATTTAGTTATCTGTGGAAACTTCAATTTTTGGATAGGTGACGCATCAAATCCCGACGCTTTGGCATTTAGTGAGTTATTAAAATCATATCGACTCGTGAATAATGTCGA
>NW_027171758.1:62500-77500 GCF_036898095.1 Palaemon carinicauda | reverse complement strand
ATTAACCTGTATTCAGGAGTTGGAAAGTTATCCTATTGACAAGCTCACCTCTTTTCCAACGACCTTTTGACGTATAACCAACATGTTGCATTCAACTCCTTATAAATTCCGCCCCCATAGTATACTTGTGACTACAAAATTATAATGTTATAAAAAAAAAGAGGTTGTCCTTGTCAGCAGAACACCACAAGATTTGGGTTGAAGATAAATAGAAGAAAAAAAGAGATAATGAGAACGGAGTATGCAATGGAAAATGAAATATCGTTGGAAGGAGAAAGGATTAATGAGGTAAGAGTCATTTAAGTATTTAGGTACTATGATCTCCAATACAGGGTCTTTAGAATTAGAGTTTCGTGAAAGATTAAAAAAAGCAAATCAGATAATGGCTACGTTAAGAAAAATTTGGAAATCAAATCGCCTGAAATTACATATAAAAATCAGACTATATACCAGTTTAGTGAGATCTGAGTTACTGTATGGACACGAGTCATGGTATGGCAATGAAACAATCTCCAATAGAATTGGTAAATTTGAGAACAAAGCCCTCAAAAGGATATTGGGAGTTGAATGGTGGGACAGGATTAAAAATGAAACTATAAGAGTGATTACTCGAGTGCCATATGTGGATGAGATCATGATGAGAGGAAGATGGAGATGGTTTGGACATGCTCTTCGCACAACCCAAGAGAGATTAGTTCACCAAACGTTCAGCTGGGCTCCAAAAGGGACCAGAACAGTTTGAAGAAAAGACATTAAAGTACAAGTACGCAATGGAGTTAAGAGCAAAAGAAGACTGCTTGGCGTTGCGAAGGCATGATCTCTACTGAGTGCCCCTCTGGTTCTTAATGGGCACTCGGTAGAAAGAATGCCTTCGATACGCCAAGCAGGTTAGATATAAGGAAGTAAATCGAATAATGATGCGAGTTCTCTAACATATAAAAAGGTTCATTTTCTGTCTAATGAAAATCATATTCATCGGTTCATCGCTTTAATCATTCGTTCAACATTTATTTACTCCTTTCTTTTAGGCAACTTACTTACAAATGAGGAAATTAATAAAAATTAAAAAGACTTCTCTATAATCAAATACAGAACTAAAGAATAGGAAGACCAATAACACAGTAATCTCTTTATACCAATTGACGTGACCCTTTCTCTCTCGACATTTTGTGAATGCGTGAGTTGCCTTTCAAGTAGATGAAGAACCGAGAAAATCATTTCAGCAACAATTTCCTTCCCAGTCATTTCACATCTCAGAAAAGCAGAGAAGCAGATGACGTGCAGCCCTCGCCTTCAAATAAACTATCCCGTTCTACATTTACGATAATTTGTAGTATGAATCATGTGTAAATATCACATTTCGGCATGAATTCTTCAAGGCAAATGATTCAAAATTTTATAGACCTTCAACACAGAATAACAAAGGCAGAACCAGGACAGTAATTCAGTGATTCTAAGCAGCAATACTTAAATTTCTTACATAAACTTCTTTCTCTCAAAGCAGCGAAAACCTATCCATAACGTAGCTATTACAGATATTTACCATTTCAAAATATATATAAACAAATTCTTTTTTCTGCAATGAGTTATAGTCACCTACCTGTTTACTAAATCCCGAGACGATGAGACGTGTTATAGACCTAAAATAATGTTTATAAGACAACATTTTACACCACTATTTATGCTAATATGTTCACTGAAGCATAATACACCAAAACTTCTAAAGAAATGCCATTCATTGTCTAGTACCCCAATAAATAAGCAGATTGATAAAACTCTTCATAAGGTAATGTAATCAACACATTAAAATGAGTGAGTAGGAGGCAGAAGTATTGCATTCTCTTCTGCATATCATTGTAAGCATAAAACCTTATTTATCAAAAAATAAAAGTGATGGCGACTCCAGCCTTTTTTCTTTAAACCAATCCTTTTCTAATTGGAATTCCATTACAAAAAAGTCACTTCTTAGGGCCACACACAAAAATATCACAAAAGCCGTTACCTGACGATTTGCCAGACTAGGGTTCGAGTCTCGCTCAAGCTCGATAGTTTCTTGCAGTGTCTGCAACCTGACCATCATTGTAAGCTAAGGATTGAGGTTTTGGGAGAGCCTACAGATATATCTGTTGTGTCATCGCCAGCCAATGCCTGGCCCTCCCTAGTCCTAGCTATGTATTGTATATATGGTCAGTATCTAGAGCAATGTCACTGTCTCTTGCCTCTACCATTCATGAGTGGCCTTTAAACCTTCAAGTGTAATTTAAACAAAGTTAACAGTCATAAACAAAAGTCTTTAAAAGAAAGACAAAAATTTACAAGAGAAAAATTTGCTTCTTCGTTTCTTCTTCCTCCTCCTCGTTACCCTCGTCTGTCTGGTTGACCTTAATGGGTCCCCGACTGAGCCCGTTATCCTGCGTTCCTTCCCCATCCAATTATCCGTCATTATTTTCCTCTCACGATGTTTTCCCAGAAAAGATGTCGTCAATTTTATCGAGATTTTTCCTTAGTTTTCTCTTACCCATCTCTTTAGCATCTCTCTTCAACCAATGTCCTGGTGTAGCCATCTTTACCACACTTTCTATTTTCATACCTATCTACACCTTTTTGGTAACCTCCTGCGCTAATTATAGAAATAACTGTTTAAATATTACAACACAGTATATAAATCAGTGTACGCAACCCGTCAAAATTGACGGATAAATATCTAGATAGGTATGCAAACAACGAACACCCTCTCAGCAGGGTATGACTATTTCTCTTCACCCGACCCGTGGGACGAGGAGAGGTGAGCGAGACCGAAAAGTGTATATATATATATATATATATATATATATATATATATATATATATATATATATATATATATATAATATATATAATATATAATATATATATAATATATAATATATATGTGTGTAGGTATATATTTACAGGTATATAAAGCCAGATGCGTGCTTTTTACTATATAATATAGAGGAAATGACAATATATTTGTATCCATTATACTCTAACAAGCTCTGTCCCAGCTGCCCAGAGCTGAATATCCCCCCATTCAGAACCTCTATTAATTTCTACATTTTCCTCGGACACTTTCTGAAAGTGACAGCGTCGTTTACCTTATCCTAAGAACGATCCCCTCAAAAATATCCTTCCTAGGAATCTTGAACGAAAAATTTCAAGGATCGAATGGAGGTAAGACAAAAAGTGAAAGCTTTTTGGTGAAGTGGAGAAAATACCGATAAAAGGCGTTGCATAATAGGTAAATTAGAACAAAAGACACATGCAGAGCATAATCATGAAAATAGAAAATGCAAAAGATGAAAACATTTTGATAAACAAATAAGCAATTACGCACTTCGTTGCATCAAACTTAAATATAGCAAATTTCTAACAAAAAATCAAACTACTACTAATGGTCTGTTGACAAAACTACTTTAGTGGCTAAAACCCTGATGGTTAAAATATTCTGTACTTCAAACCAATGACCTTCCTACATTTAAATACAATCTAAATCATAATCTACATTTAAATTCTTAAAACTTCTTTACTCTCTCTACACACTCGCAATAACTTCTTTATTCAACCTTACCTTTTATCACGAAGATATTCGGAAAACACAACAACAAATTTAAAATGCCAACAGTTATTATTATTATTACTAGTTAAGGTACAATCCTAGTGGGAAAACTGGAATGCTATAAGCCCAACGACTCCAACTCATAAAATAACCCAGTGGTGAAAGGAAACAAGGAAATATGTTAACTACAAGAGAAACAACTAAAATAAAATATATTGAGAATAGTCACAATATTAAAGCAGATCTTTCATATACAAACTATTAAACCTATAAACAAACAAGAGGAAGATAAATAATACAATAGTTCGCCCTCTAAATTTAAGCTCCTCAATTTGATCCAACGTTAAGACAAATTGGAGATGACGAAAAGAGTTGGGTAAACACACTTCCAAGAGAAGCAATTATTTCAAAGAACCTCACTAATGACAGATCCCTTAATGAAATGTAAACATTCCTGATGGTTCATTATTGATTCCCCAAATATTATGATCATGTGTTCCTATTCTACTACTCAAAGGGGGTTGGATACATTTCCTTCATGTATGGAGCTCCAATTGGAAACGTCCCTGTCTAGCAATCTGTCGGACGGGAGTTCTTGACCCGCTCTAACTAAAGAGCTATAGGTCTATAGATCTACCTGATGAGTCATCGCTAGACATTGCTTGGACCTAAACTTTCCTGGTCCTAGCTTGATGGAAGAGGCTTGGGCACTGATCATATGTATAAATAGTTAGTCTCCAACATTGTCCTGTCCCTTGCCAGTGAATTCCTGAGCGACCTTTAAGACTTAAAATATGATGAGATTTAAAAAGAATAAGTACGAACGAGAACATAAAATACCTCCAAAGAAGAATAGATTTCACATGTCGGTTATCTCAAGAAATAGATCCTACAAAAAAGCAAAAAGCGAAGACATAAGACCAGACAAAGCACTGATATATTCTGAAATAATTATGACAATAAAACTCCTCAATGGGAAGATAACTTTAAAACCTTAGGAAACTAATTCATTCCTCTTTAGTAGGTTTTAAGTGTTGGAGTGAATTCAATAACGAAAAATTAAATTCAAGCACTCAAAAATTAAATTCAGATTGAAAACAAGATAAAAAATCTATATTAAAATTCCAATTCGATGAAAGAAAAGCCCGAAAATATACTCTTTGACAAACCAAAGAAAACATTATACGAAGAAATATCCTTAACATTTGGCAAAATGAAGAGATACTCGCACAGACACTTAGAAAAAAAAAATCTTGTCAGTGAAACGTCAATGAAACTTCTCGCAGCCGACAAATTCCATTTGGGTCTGATTTCCCCACAAACATTGAAAAAAGGGTCCGTGAAATGTCTTCTCTTCATTTCCATTATCTCTCAAAATTCTCCGAGAACTGAATCTCTTTTCGAAATACACATGGTGCCTTTCTTTGGCGATTGCACAGCAGTGAGAATTTAAAGAGAAAAAAAAATAATTTTTTTTTCTAGAATGGGAGTAATTCATTATATCAATAATATAAAAAGTTGTTACTGATATGTGAATCAAATGCATGTTATGTATTTAAATGAAGCAGATGACTGAACTGGAAAAGACATTCATAGCTCCTCAATAGGACAGAAATTCCGAACACTTACAATAAAATTTCATGTATATAAGAAGCAATCTTTAATATATGTATATATCATATATATACAGTATGTATATATATATATATATATACATATATATATATATATATATATATATATATATATATATATATATATATATATATAGGTCTCTTTTAGACCTGACTAAATTACTATTTACATATATTTCTAATAAAAAGTAAATGCAATAAAATGATTGATACCTAATGTATGATTCACTCAGACATGTAAATCATCAATATAAAGTCACACTCCACCTACTACATATCTTATAAGTATATAAAATGAAAATATTTAAATTTAAATTTGTTTGTCCTTTGAAAATCTCTAAACCTTCTGCCAAATTGGAGAGTGGGATTCATTTAATTCAATCTTCCACTTCAATTGATTTTTTTCTTAGTGACGCCACCTTCCTCAGCCACAGTCATCCTTTCTATCTGAAGCTTCGAAGCAATTCCCATTGTAATTTCATTATACAACATGAATGACTCATAATCTATTTTGCATCCAGAACAGTAGAATAGAGAGGGGTTATATTGCTATGTTGAAGTTAATTTTTCATTTCTTTCATATTTGTATTTCACATATAAAGAATGGTTATCTAAGCATTATCCCCTCACAGTTTCTTTGTCCATTGCACGAAATAATAAAACAAAAGTTGCATCGAAAAGTTTAATATAAATGTGAAAGAACTAACAAAAAATATCCTTATTATAAGACTATCGGATGTTCCCTTATCTACACATTTGGAAAGGGCGTTGTAGATTGCCTGACCCTTCCGGCCAGACATGAGAGAGAGAGAGAGAGAGAGAGAGAGAGAGAGAGAGAGGGGGGGGGGGGAGAGAGAGGCTTGAACTATCAACAGTATTAAAAACACAATACCATCAAAACATCAAAGAGGAACAGAAAAACAAAAAGCTGATATTGCTTTCTCAGTGCGATATTCAAATTGCCTCCATTTTCCTTTTACCACGGCTATTTTTCATGGTTTTTTTTTAAGCTCGCTATCGTTCAAAAGTCTAAAAATCCTTTGTTTCAGACATACAGTAAAAGTCTATCTTTTTCTAGATATTTGTTATTTTAGAAGAATCTCCTTTAATAAGTTAATAAGTCTTTGTAAATAACTCCTTATGGCATCATCTAGTTCATTAGCCTAATTACTACAATTGTATAGGAAATTTCATCTGTTAATGCATATTATTCTTCTGATCTCCAAACATCTTTTCCAACAATAAATTGACACTCGTGACCTTCATCCACAAACGGCCCAATTTCTTCGGACACCGTAGGCGCTGATTTTCCGATCGTTGAATGTTACCATGCACTGTGTAGTTTAAACTATTATTGATAAAGATTAGTACATGTTTATACAAACAAGTCTGCTTAACAAGGACCTTGCTAGTGTACGGGGCCCGTCAAAAATAACGGCTAAATAATTAGATAGATATGTAAACACGCACACACATATTCAACTCCTCCCATCCGCTTCTCCCTTTCCAAATTACAAGGTAATAAGGTACTTCGCCCGATGGTATTTAGAATAACCTTCATGTACTGTGCACTGACTGACTGGCGACCGAGTATACATTTTTTGGGGCAATGCAAAAACATTTATCATTCCCTATCGTTAGATAAATTAACAGAAATACCGAACTACTGCCATACCAGCCAAATGAAATATAGAGCCCATATCTCCATTCTACTTATTTCAATCGTCAATATTAATTTTACCCCCAACGGTATATTTACAATAAGAACAGCGACAAGATCTGTACAGCATCCTCTATCCTCCAACCAAAGACCAAGACCATTAATTTACGAATAAAAATCACTAGGTTTCTTTTTAGCCGCGAAAGTTAATAACTTAAGGCTTAAAGTTTTAAGGCAACTCATGAACGGTAGAGGTAAGGGACACTGACAAAGCCCTAGACTAGAGAACGACCATATATACATATGATCAACGCCCACGCCCTTCTCCACACAAGCTAGGACCACTGAGGGACAGGCAATGGCTGGTGATGACTTAGGAGGACCTATAGACTTCCTTAAACCCACCCTTAGCTTAAAAGGATGGTGAGATTGCAGACACTACAAGAAATTATCAAGATTGAGAGGGACTCGAATCCCCGTCCACCAGATCGCCAGACAGGGACGTTTCCAATAGGCCACCAGAACCCCTTTCCGACTGACGTTTAATTCAAAGGCTGTCTCCTCCTCGTTACAAATAAGATGGACCAATTACTCACAGTTAACGAAAAGTCTTCATGGGTCAATCTCCCAGTAAAGCATGATACTGTAACAGCTTCTACTTCCTCTATGGTTATCTCTGTGATATCAGTTAAGATGTATTAAAGCATCAAGATATCTGAGCACGAGGAACCGGTAAGTAACAGCGTTACCAAAAAGGGAACACAATGGTTTAGGAACCACAAATAATCGATGTCTAATGGGAGAAAAATATCTTTTCTTGATGTGGATGTTGTTTTGCCACCACTGCTGGAGTCTAGTCTTCCCGTTTATCTCATTTGGTAAGCTTCCATCAATCAATACAAAACCATTTAATTAACATATTCATATTTAACCCCAGAATTGACTGGACGGGCCTAAATCCGATTGATTAAATTACATATAGGATATAAATCAAACCTATTACATTGAAAGTCGCCTTGATGAATTTTCAGCACAATCGGATTTGCATGATGCACCAAAGGAATTATAATATTTGATTTTTTATTGTTTAGCTAACCATCGAAAATTACAGTACAAATTTTGTTTTAAAATCTTCGAAAGATTTTGAAATTACAAAACCGATACATTTGCAGTTTTCGATTGCCAAAGGGCAATGTAAATCTGCTTACGGAATCGCTGCATAATTTCATCACACTTCCTTGAAGGTTCTAAAGGCCGCTCATGAAAAAGGACAATAACAATGCCCTAGCTAGCAGGACAAGGCCTTAAAAACTGACCACATATACTTATGCTTAGCACCCAAGCCCCCTCTCCACCCAACCTTGGGCCAGACAATGGCTGCTGATGACTTGGCAGTTACACCTGTAGCCTTCCCCCAAAACCCCCATCCTTCGCTCTAAAGGATGACGAGATTGCAGACACAATAAGAAACTATCGACCTAAAGCGTTCTTCGAACCCCTGTCCGGTGATCGCCAGGCAAGGACGTTTCCAACAGTCCACCACAACCCTAAGAGCATTATGCTCTCTGATAGGAGGTAGCTCTGAATAACCATTAAGGTTATTTATTAAGGTAATGTCTTAAAACTTCTGACTGCATTAGAGTACAGCTGTCAATACGATAATAGTTTAGAACAGGGGTTCTTAACCTTCTTGGCCCATGCACCCCTTTCACCATTTGCAATGATGTCATTTCCCCCCCCCCCACCCCACCCCACCCCACTTCCCGTCTTTTCCAAAAGTTGTCTCAAAAATTGCATTGTAATATGCAAATATCACTAAAAATCCTTTTATTTTTTTTTTTTTTTCAAACTGAATTATACATTTACAGCTTTACATGGATTATTTGTATAATGGAATATTACAAATTATATGCAAATTGAAAATATCGATGGATATATAAAACTTGAATGAAAGTAAAATAGTTTTTCTAAATTTATAAAAACTACTTAACAGGCCAAACTGAAGCTGATGCAATTATTTTTATTCAGAAGATTACATTTCATCGATTGACGAAACCTGTGATTGTTTTTTTTTTTTTTTTTTTAGACAATTATGGGATACCCGGATGAGTGCTTGAAAGGCCACAACGCAGGTAATTTTCTACCTCTAATCTACTGCGATGCTTCGTTTTAATTTGTAACAGATTTGAAAAGCCTGACTCACAAAAATATGTCGATACAAACGGAAGCAATACACAGATAGCCATTTCTGCCACTTTTGGGTAGGAATCGCACATCAGAGGCCAAAATTCTGTTATTGATTTATCATCGAACATATCTCTTACACCCAAATAACTTTTTAACTCCAAAAACTCATCTTAACAATCATCAGGAACTTTTTCAACCGACAGTTTGAATGGATTTCTCACTAAATCCAACTAATCACTAAGTTCGTGAAAATATCGTTTGAATTAATTTTCCAGTGCTGTCAAATGCTACAAAATTTAATTTTTTGCAAATTGTGGAAGTACCTTGTCTTCACCACAAACATCAAGAATGGATGACAGTTTCTCAAACATGGCTACATTTTCTGCATTTACCATTTTCTTCTAATTTTCATGCTTGCTCATGAAAGCTTCCAAGGCATCTACGAATTCTATAATGTCTGTATTCCTTCCTTGCATCTGAAGATTCAGTTTATTCAGTTGCTCAACTATATCAACCAAATAGGCAAGACGCATGACCCATTCCTCATCACAGAGCCAGGCAGGAAATTCTGTTTTATCTTGCACTTCAAAAAACAATTTGAGCTCATCTCTAAGCTGAAATACTCGCTCAGTTACATTTCCTCTTGAATGCCAACGAACATTTGTGTGAAAAAGAAGCGAATGATGGGTTGCATCCATATCAGTACATAACTGCTTGAAAAGTCGTGAGTTGAGAGCCCCTCCTTTGACAAAATTTACAATTTTAATTGTTTGATCCAAAACCTAATCTAGCGGAGCAGGAAGTGCTTTTGAGGCTAGTGTCTGACGATAGCTCATACAATAAATGCCTTTCACTTTTGGAGCTCGCTTTTTCACACATACTTGGAATTCTGATTTTGTCCCTAACATAGCTGGTGCTCCATCTGTACAACACCCACTGATATTATCCCACGAAAGATTTTCTGATTCAAAAAAAGATGAAACCTTCTCCAAAATATCAGAGGCCTTGGTATAACAAAAGAGAACTCCTCTTTAAATGAACTTGAGTGAACATACCTTGCAAACACCATCAACTGGGAACATGATGCCACGTCAGTTGATTCATCAAGTTTAATTGAAAATAAGCTAAATGCTGAAGACTGTATCTCCTGCACAACTTGATCCATGATATTAGCTTCTCAGTTATTTATAGTCCAGGAGTTCCCAACCTTGGAGTTGCCAAGTAATTTTCTTGGGACCTACTTAATTCCCTAGCCATCTGTCTCTTCCTCAGTACCTTTTCCAATCCTAGGATTAACTTGGGTGGTCACTTGTATATTACTGTCTATTCCATTTTTCCTGGGCCAGCACATGATATAATCCCAGCCCACGTGACAAGCCAGTTATGCCAAAGCCTATAATTGCTCTCCTCGACCATAAACTTACTTCTGCCACAATTCACCCCCTGAAAGCCCAAAATTCACCCCTGGGGGTGAATTTCACCCCCATTGAGAACCTCTGGTTTAGAACTATTACACTCAAAACAGACTATTTGATTAAAATATATAAAATCAATCAATGAAATTGCAAAGAATTAACTGTACATAAAAGACAAAATAAAGTGTAAAGAGAAACTTGTTTGTTTTTTAATTATCAAATCTCAATAATTGAGGGCATACCAGACATTACATACCAGCTATGGTGGGTTGTATTCTACGATGGAGAATAAAAAAATATCTCGGAATAAGAATAAATTTTTTGGTTTTCCATGTCATATGAGGCAGATATGTTGGTAACTGAAAATGATTGCTACTTTGAGGTATAAATTGAATAAATAAAAATTTAGAAAAATGAAAAAAAAAACCTAAGTTTTGACGAACCTAATTCACTATCTTTAAAAAAATCAAGGTAAGAATGGTGAAATTATAATATTTAAAAACACTTTAAGGTTAATTTCAAACTGGACGTGCATGCAGAGAGAGAGAGAGAGAGAGAGAGAGAGAGAGAGAGAGAGAGAGAGAGAGAGAGAGAGAGAGAGAGAGAGAGAGAGAGGTGGGTGCATTTCCTCGTAATGTTAATGGCCAATTCGTTTACGGAAGATCAAATTTAGAGGGCACAAAGCAAAACTATCATGTCAGACTGATTCATTGCCTGTATAAAAGGTCAAACGGTGAAATTCCCAAAATGAAAATTTATTGTCAAAAGTCCCTTTTACGATCACTGTAATCAAATGGGAATTAGGTACAATTTTTCTCCATTGAGGTCCAACTAATGTTCGGAACATCTGCAAAAGTTATATACATTCAAGTGTGAGAGGTATTGACTCTAGAATATACATTCATGCTGTAGTCTCCTTTCTGAACGATTTATTTTGAATGGAATATTTCAAATAACACTAAAAATAAGCTTCATTTTGAGGTCTGATTAACATACGAACAAACATTTAAGCTGTAGCTTTTTCCGAGCGGTTTATTTTCAATTAATCATTTCAGAGAACCTATATAACTAAGCCCCATAATTATGCCCATATCATATTTTCAAGTACAAAACTTACATCTTAACCATCTTCATCTTGAGTCAATTAAATCTGTTAATGTAAAAACGTAAAATTTTCATCACGAAAAAGCCACTATTCCATTCTGTGCTCCTAGGTCCAGATGATCGATAACATCCGATCATGTACAGCCCAGTTTAATAATTTAAGAATAACAAAAAAAACAAAAAGTTTATGATTAATAAGAAATTATTGTACTATGCTAATTTTAATGCCATAACATGAAATATGTTCATTATATATTTAAAATTGTGGCTAAATCACACTTAACATTACATTAGCTATAGCTAACTGCCCTCATTCTTTTTTTTCACTCCTCTTTCCTATCAGTTAAAAAAATATAATGTGACTAACATTGCTTCAACTACAAAAACTAAACATCTTGGGAAGGTTTAAGATTGAACCGTTTTCAGTAACATCATGTAACAAGTAATATATTCACCGAAAAAGACCAAGCGAATTATAGCAGCGGAGATTAGATGTATTCCGACATATATCTTGTCATTACTGATATGTCTTTATATCATTACAAGAAAATTCTGCCACATCATACGATGCTATAAGTCCCGGGGCCGTAACAAGGAAAATAGCCCAGCGAGGAAAGGAAACAAGGAAAAATAAAATATAAGAACAGTAACAACATTAAAATAAATCTTTCATAAATAAATTATAAAACTATAAGTCCAGCAAGGCCTTCAACCCTTAGGTTAGTGACTTTTCAGTCTCTCACACTAACAGCTAACTGGGTGTTCTGGAAGCGAAACACTGTTCTGGCGTAAGTGTCTTGGTAGGCACCAGACAGGGGGACGCGACCCATCGCAGCTTTCCCTTGGGGGGAGAATCTCTGTTTCCTCGGAAGGAACGAGAAACCATAGTGGAGAAGGACTTGAAATAGAAGGAGGCTAACGTCCCCAGACCTACGACTCCTAGGAGACCACCCTAGAAGAGATCTGTCTCGGATAGTGCCGCGACACCCCAAGCATCTACCAGCACTACGAGGAGAGAAGCCCTCGTCCTCCTGGTCCGCAACGCCTCAGCCCCTCCACAGGGGAGCTCCAGCGCCTTCTAGCTCCTTCAGGTCGGGTTACCCCGCCTCTAGGGGTGGCAGGTCAGGCCGCCCCTCTAGAAGAAGGGAAGAGTGGGAGGCTCCCTATCCCCACCCAACCTTCGGGTTGGAGGATGACTCAGGCGTCATTGGCAAGCATGGAGGGCTCAAGGAGCGGAACCTTGGACAGTGTCCTTACTAAAGAAGGGCTACGGACTTCCATTCCTAACGGAACCACCCACGCCTTTTCCGGCCAACCGGATAGATGGCTAGATCCTAAAGACCCGTTAAAGAGGACCGCCCTTCAAGAGGAGGTGTTGTCCATGCTAGAGAAGGGTACCATGGAAGAAGTTCTTCTCCCAGGACCAGGTGTCTACAGTCGCCTATTCCTGGCAGAAAAAGCGACCGGGGGGGGGGGGGGAGGCCGGTTATAGATCTGTCAGATCTCAACAGGTTCGTCAAGATGACGGACTTCTAATGGACACGCAGAATTCGGTCCTGCTGTCCTTGAGGGAGAAAGATTGTAGAATACCATCGACCCCAAGGACGCATACTTCCAGATTCCGGTCCACACCTCGGGTCGGAGGTTCCTCCGGGTGAAATAGGGTTCCCAGTTCCTACAATTCAGGACCCCTTTTTCTTTGGTCTGTCAACAACGCCCAAAGTGTTCGTGAGAGTCCCCACGGCTGTCGCAAGGGGGCCCACGAACGAGGCATTCGCCTTAGCAGATACCTGGACGGCTGGTAGCTTCTTCCCTCCTCAAAGGTCCTCTTGGAGGAACAAGGGAGAAGTCTCCTCCAGTTTGGCAAGGATCTGGGGAACTGAATCTACCCGAAGTAGCAAAATCTATCCCCTTCCACCGGAATGAACTACTGGGGAATGACATTAGACCTTTTTTCGGGGAGAATTTTTCCCTTCGGAGAATAAGATATGACACCTCAGGCTCATTAGTCAGCCGTTCCTACTGTTCACAGACGCCTCCAACCAGAGATGGGGAGCCCTTCCCCTCGACGAAGCGGCACGAGAGACCTGGTTGGAAGGGGAGAGACAACTCCACACAATGTCCTGGAGTTGGAAGTAGTCCAGAAGGCATGCCTACACTTCACAAGTCTGCTAAAGGGGAACTCCGTGGCGTGGATGAGCGACAACACCACGGTAATGGCATACATGAACAAGCAGGGTACTTGTAATCGAAGGAGTTGGGCGATCTCACCATAGAGAATCTAGACTGAGTGATAGGGAATCAAGGGGTGATGTTAGCAAGGTTCTTTCCCGGAAAGTAAATCGCCCTGGCCGACGGCCTCAGCAGAATGGGCCACATAGTAGGGACAAAATGGTCCCTTCCCCCAGGAATAACCAAGCTCATCATTCAACGATGGGGCTCCCCGGTGGTTGACCGACTTGCAACAACCTCAACGCCCAACTCCCAGTCTATTGCCCCCCTGTACAAGACCCCGAAAGATTCCTTAGAAGACTCTTTTTTCAGAACAAGTGGGACAATCTGGATGTGTACGTTTTCCCCCTTTTCACGCTGATAAGACATGGGCTCAGCAGAATAAAGGTGGCTCGAAGCCTACAGATGACTTTGGTAGCGCCCTGGTGGCTAGACAGAGAGAGTAGTTCGCGGACCTAAAGACCTATCGAGTCAACCGCCGTGGCCTCTGTCCGTCAGGTCAGATCTACTGAGTCAACCGCTCTTCCTCAGGTTCCACGACAACCCTCTCTCTCTTCGCCTTCACGCCTGGAGACTATCGAGCGACTCCTGAAGAAGGAGGGGTACTCCTCCTCCACAGACAAGAGGATGTCCCTATACCTAAGAAAATCCTCTACCGTAGTCTACCAGGCGAAGTGGGCCGCCTTTACGAAATGGTGCGCGACAAAACAAATAAGACCTCTCAAAGCCTCGGTCCCTGACATAGCTGATTTTCTAGTGTACCTTAGGGATAAAATAGGAATGCCAATCCCGGCTATTAAAGGAGTACGAGCAGCCTTAGGCCAAGTCTTTCTCCTGAAAGGCATCGACCTGGGGACCTCAAGACACATAGGGATGCTGATTAGAAGTTTCGAACAATCCTTCCCTCCCCAAGCCAGGAGAGTGCCTAGATGGGACCTGGCCAAGGTCCTGAAAATGTTGTGTCGTCCGACCTTTGAACCACTCAGAGATATCGGGGACAAAGGTCTCACCCTCAAGGCAGTCTTCTTGCTAGCCTTAGCTTCGGCTAAGAGGGTAGGTGAGATCCACGGTCTCTCCTACGACGTGGCACACTCCAAAGGGTGGAAGGAGGTATCTTTCAAGTTCGTACCCTCCTTTGTAGCAAAGACTCAGAACCCAGCAGTCTGGGACCCGAGGTTTGAAGGTTTCTCT
>NW_027171758.1:57500-60000 GCF_036898095.1 Palaemon carinicauda | reverse complement strand
TGTCGGTTACCTCTCTACGTTTTATACGTTTTATATCCATTAGTTGTCCGTTGTTATTTTGTTCCTATTCGTTGGTGTTCGTTAGTCAGTCCGTTGCTCAACAATTCCTTATTTTGTTTTAACCGTTCAACTTTCCTTACTTTCCTTACATTGCGACCGCAATGGAAATGACTGGATGTATGTTTATCGATCGTAATCTGTCCGTTCGTGCCTCAAGTGAGATGTTACACGTCCTTTAGTACCGAGTAGGCGGTTAAAATAACGATCCAAATGGGATGAATGAATTCCAGTGGGAATGGTACCAAGTTGTATAAAACTATTGACAGGAAAAGGAAAACGAATTTATAGGCTAAAAACCTAATTTTGTAAATATTATCCATAAGGCTCCGTGCAAAGGGAAAGGAAGAGATATCAATGGGAAGATCAAACAGAATTTTATTAGGAATTGAATATGTAAATCGAGAATATCACAGTGACTGCATACACTTATCTAATCGAAAACCAAACAGAAGAACGATACTAAACTCGTAGACGCAAAGTATTATATATATTCCTTCTCCATAAGTTGGAGATTTTTATGCACAATTCAGAAAATTCGTCTTTTTCTTAAAATTAAAAAATAAGACTGATGTTATTTCCTCTACAAAAGTTAAGAGATTTTTCCAGCATAATTTCGAAAATTCATCTCTTTTCAGAAGTTCCATTGAAAATCCCCTGATGGAAAACGACGTGAAGAAGAGGACGTCTTGTCAGGAGGAGAAATCTTGTAAGAATAAATCGTTTCAAGAGAACTACTGAGAACTTAAACCATTTAACTGTTCCCAGAAGTTAGAAAACAATCCCCTATCCATTTCGGAAGGGAATTTATCTCTCTCTCTCTCTCTCTCTCTCTCTCTCTCTCTCTCTCTCTCTCTCTCTCTCTCTCTCTCTCTCATAGCTAAGCAGTGTCTGGTTCTAGATACACACACACACATATATACATATATATTTCCTGTCACGCTGAACGGCAATCACTTGGAAAACAATTATTGCCCAAACTTGCGTGTTGTAGTTAGGAAAGGGGGAGGGGGTGGGAAGGGTTTAATCTTTGTGTGTGCATAACTATCTAAGTATTCATACGTCATTGTTGACGGGTAGCATACACCAGTATACGAATAACTAGTCAGAATTTGATTAAAAAAAATTATGATTTCTCAAAAGCCAGATGGAAAATACCAACAATTAATAAACATTGAAAGGAACCAGGAAATCGTCTTCAAATATGCATGGCGATTAAATAACCCAATCAAAGGCTGCTTAAACGCTACCTTCGACCAGGACACGTAAATTAGCCTTCACCACATCTCAAACAAAGTGACGTCCAACTATAAACAGTAGGGAAGAATACCGCTTAAAGGTTTAATAGGTCTAAAGACCGCTCATGAATAACCAACGGAAAGGGGCAGTGAAATAACCCTAGCAAGCAGGACAACACTCTAGAGACTGACCAATACATATGATCAGCGACCAAGTCCCCTCCACCTAAACTAGGACCAGGGGGGACCATACAATGGCTG
This sequence comes from Palaemon carinicauda, assembly GCF_036898095.1. Classification (NCBI taxonomy): domain Eukaryota; kingdom Metazoa; phylum Arthropoda; class Malacostraca; order Decapoda; family Palaemonidae; genus Palaemon; species Palaemon carinicauda. The sequence goes on along the minus strand of NW_027171758.1, from coordinate 58,444 downwards.
TTGATGAATCAGCAGGTACACCTATAGGCTCCCCCCAAACACGCCGTCCTTAGCTCACAAGGACGATGAGGTTAAACACACTACAAGGAACTAACGAGTTTGAGCGGGTCTGGCGATCACCAGGTAGGGACGTTTCCAGTAGGCCACAACCACCCATGAATATATGAACAAGCTTAAAGTCCTGACTAAGATTCATTTATTGGTATAGATATTCCATGAGCAGTAGTAGTATTGATCACAAACAAACACGACATTCAGCATCAAATTCGGGAGGAGGTTAAAATGAAAATACTCAAGACCCTGACCTTATTGAGAGAGAGAAAAAAATCCGCTATAATTGACAGAAAAGAAGGCAATGTAAGATTCAATCTTATATGGAATTGACAACTTTACGACCAGTAAACAACTCATTCAATGCCACTACGTCTGCACTATATAAAAAGTTCATGGAGCCCATTAAAGATTTATTATAATCACTAGTGTACGCAACCCGTCAAATATGACGACTACACGCACACGCACCCCCTCTCACCAGGATATGACTACTCCCTCTAGCCTTTACCTGAGGGATGGGGAGAGCTGTTCGTGACCTAAAAGAAATACTATATTATATATATGGTTTCCAACCATCAATTTATTTCCTGCTTCCTTTGGCGCTGTTCCTTAAATACACTATTTAACAATTTTAATAAAGATTTTAATTCTCATTTCAGAATTCCTTAACCATCTTCTATTAACAAAAAAATGGACTTAAAATTATTTATCCTAGAGACACTCATATCATATCGCACCACTCGTGTATCCAATGGGTGGCTCTGTCATTTGCTTCCTGTAGATCTTCAGCAGAGCAAGCAGGTCCCATTGGGCAGCAGAGCAAGCAGGTCCCATTGGGCAGCAGAGGGGGTTGTGGTCCATGATTTGGAGCGATTCATCAAAGGGACAAT
>NW_027171758.1:40000-50000 GCF_036898095.1 Palaemon carinicauda | reverse complement strand
CATAACAAGGAGGGGTTTAGTTATTTCACAGAAGTTATTTCAGGTAGGAGTTCTTTCAGGTAAAGGCTGGGATATGTCAAATAGAAGTTATTTCAGGTAAAGGCTGGGATATGTCAAATAGAAGTTATTTCAGGTAGGAGTTCTTTCAGGTAAAGGCTGGGATATGTCAAATAGAAGTTATTTCAGGTAGGAGTTCTTTCAGGTAAAGGCTGGGATATGTCAAATAGAAGTTATTTCAGGTAAAGGCTGGGATATGTCAAATAGAAGTTATTTCAGGTAGGAGTTCTTTCAAGTAAAGGCTGGGATATGTCAAATAGAAGTTATTTCAGGTAGGAGTTCTTTCAGGTAAAGGCCGGGATATGTCAAATAGAAGATCTTTCAGGTAGGAGGCTGGGCCACGAGACATTGATACATTTACGGACAGTCTCTAGGCTTAGAGGATTTAGGCAGTCGCAACATAGGTACTGATGGTGGTCTTCATTGAGTAGTGCAGGTTCTCGGCCACTCATCGGTTAGGACAGAGCTACGATTCAACTAGGGAATTTTGTTAGCTCATAGGGAGTGCCGGAACGGGGCCTAGAAAAATGGAGACCCTAAAGGTTGCGCAATTGAGAGAGGAGTTGGAAGTTAGAGGCCTCCCAAGAGGAGGGAACAAGTCTGAATTGTGTCAGCGTCTAAGTGAAGCCCTAGAGAAGGATGGCGTAGAGGTACAGGAGTTTTTGCGGGGACTTGCGGTTAGGCAGGAGAGTGGGGTTAATCAGGGCCATAAGGTAGGTGAGTGCACTGAAGAGTCCAGGGAAGAGGAAGGACATTTAAATTTGGGGGATAGCGCATCAGTCATTGGTATGCAATCTGTTGCTTCCGGGAGATCTCAGCGGTCGCGCGCGAGTTCTACTGGGAGCAGACATGCAGTATTAGCTGCTTCTAGAGCCAGGTTGGCAGCACAATTACGGGCGATGAAGGAGATAGACGCCATAGAGCGAGAGGAAGCAGCGCTAAAGGCTAGGAGGGAGAGGGTCGGTTTAGAGGCAGAGTTAGCTGGAGTGGAGGCAGAGGAGAAGGCCCTGAGAGAATCCAGAGTAAGGGAAAAGGAAATAACTCACCTCCCTAGGGTAAGAGAACACACAAGCCCTGATGTAAGCGGGAGTGAGAGACCCATGCATTTGAATACGGTAGCGCCCGAGATTGGGTTAAGTGGATGCCGTTGCTCGGGCGAGAATGACCAAAGGGACTTGAGCAATAGGGAAGTCATGCAGGCGCTAATCTCTTGCAACCTTAAAAGCTTGATGCCCAAGCAGGATATAGTTAAGTTTGATGGGGATCGTACAAAGTATTTTAAATTTATTCGTTCATTTGATGAAGTCTTTAGTAGCCAGTTGACGAATGATAAGGAAAGGCTGAGGTATCTGGATTTATACACGACAGGCATGCCAAACGATATTGTGGCATCTTGCATCCACTTAGAAGCTTCAGAGGGCTATAAGCAGGCAAGGAAGTTGCTGGAGGAGCGATATGGAAACCTAGAACAGATAGCCACCGCGTTTGTGGAAAAGATCATTAAATGGAAAGATATAAGGGAAAACAACGCGGAAGAGTATGACGAGTACTCGGTGGCACTCAAAACTTGCAGGAATGCAATTTCGTGCGTCCCTTATGGCATTGCCGAATTACAAAATCCAAAAACAATGAGGTTGATCATTGGCAAGTTCTCCTTAGGGGTGCAGGCTCGATGGTGGAGAGTTGCTGATAAGATTAATGAGAAAAAAAAGAGGCCTGTGTCGTTTGATGATTTGGTGAGTTTCATTGAAGGAGAGGCTAGGGTCTTGAACCTATTTCAGAGGGGCAGAAGGGAAGACACCCCTCGGGTAGGAGAAGGAAAAGCACCAGTCAAGGCTGAGTGTCCAACTAAGGCTAGGAAAGTTTCATGTAACAGAACTGCCCCGCTTTCATGTTGGTACTGTACAGGACCCCATATAGTGGATGAATGCCACCAAATATCTCAAATGGGACCTGAGGAAAAACTGGGAGCCATAAGGGAGTTGGGGCTCTGTTTTGGGTGTCTGAGAAGTGGTCATAGGTCTCAGTATTGCAGAAACAGGAAAAGTTGCAACATATGCAATGGGAATCACCCAACGCTGTTGCATCGACACCAGGAAGTAGAAGTGGTCCAAGGAGCAGAAGTGGTCCAAGAAGTAGAAGTGATAGGATCTGAGCACTCAAATAGAGCCTTAGTGGCTCAGGAGGAAGGAACACATGACAAAATTGCTATGTTCAGGGCGGTTAGAGGAGGTAGCATTGGTACAGGGATGTCAGTTGTGCCGATAAGGATTAGGTCAAGGGAAGGAAGGGAGGTTTTCACGAAGGCTTTCTTGGACAATGGGAGTTCCACATGCTTTGTCTCGGAAGCTTTAATGCAGACCCTAGGCAGCACTGAGAGGCAGGACGTTAAGGTGAATGTTGAAACCATCAACGGAGTAGGGGAAGTTGCATGCAGTCTAGTCTCGGGATTGTCAGTATTGGACTATGAGGGCAAGACTTGCATTACACTCCCCCCGGTGTTGAGTGCCCCTCGCATACCGATAGACGAGTGCGACGTAGTCAGGTCCAGAGATCTGGAACGATGGCCACACTTGCGAGAGATTTACATCCCAGAGGTAGAAGCTGAGGTAGGTTTATTAATTGGGAACAATGTGCCTCACCTACTTGAGCCAAGGGAAGTTATTAATTCAACACGACTCCATGAACCCCATGCCATACGAACGTTATTGGGCTGGGTGGTATGTGGAGCAAAGGACAAAAGGAGACAAGAGCATGTCAATAAGATCCAAGTGACAAGCAAGCGCCTTGAGTTAGACCGCATACTGGTTGAGTTACAATCGCGAGTATGACGATGTTGCATCTAACAGAAGGGAAATGTCTGCAGAGGACAGGAAATGGCTAGAGATAATAGAGAAAGGGGTTAGAAAGAAAGGAAGAACTTATGAGGTACCATTGCCTCTGCGTGGCAATCATGGGCCATTGCCAGAAACAAGGGACATCGCATTGCGCCGTATGCACAGCCTTCGTAAGAAGCTAGTGAAGGATGGTAACTACGCTAAGCAGTATAGTGCCTTCATGAGAGAGATGCAACAGAAAGGCTATGCTGAGCGAGTGACTGCAGCCAGCCAGGGAAATGTGTGGTATATTCCTCATTTTGGTGTGCAACATCCAGACAAGCCAGACAAGGTCCGTGTTGTATTTGACTGTGCAAGCAAGGTGGAGGGTATATCCTTAAATGACCTACTCTTGCAGGGACCTGATATGATGAACTCTCTGTTGGGTGTGTTGGTAAAGTTTAGGGGAGGTCTATTTGCCTATACAGGAGATATAAATACTATGTTCTATCAGGTACGGGTACCAGAGCATCAGCGGGATTACCTTAGGTTCTTTTGGTGGGAAAATGGTCTTGACGAGGAACCCAAAGAGTGGAGAATGGCAGTCCACCTGTTCGGGGCCTGCTCTTCTCCGAGCATTGCAAACTTCGTGCTGAAACAGACGGCAAGCGACTTTGGGAATGAATTTTCAGAGGAAGCACGGTTCACAGTTGCCAACAATTTTTATGTAGATGACTGCTTGAGAGCCGAGGATCGCAAAGATGCACTGTTAGTCAATTTGTTGGAGGTTAAAGAGCTCTGCAAGAAAGGGGGGTTTACATTGACAAAGTTCAGCAGCCCTTGCGTGGAGGTTATGTCATCGATCCCGAGGGAGTGGCACAGTAGGAGCACCTCAGAGCTTATAGAGGGATCAGAGTCACATAAGACAAAGGCTTTGGGAGTGCAGTGGGACTTGGCCACTGATGAATTGGGTGTCCACGTAGAGCTAATATCAGTCCCAAGGACTAAGCGGGACCTGTTGTCAGCCATAGCCTCGATTTATGATCCACTCGGAATATTGGCGCCAGTTTTAATCGAGGGTAGGGTCATCATGCAGGACCTCTGCCGATTAAAGATAGCCTGGGACATGGAGTTGGACCCTGACACTACGGACCGTATCAAGGCGTGGGCAAAGAGGCTGAGCCAGACCAGCGGGACCAGTGTGCCCAGAAGCCTGAAGGTTATTCCATGGGAATCAGCTACCCTAGTACAGTTGCATTTGTTCTCAGATGCAAGCGTCATGGCTTTGGGAGTAGTGGCATACCTGCGGGTCTCGGATCTGTGGGGAAACGTATCTTGCAGATTCATCATGGGAAAGGCAAGGGTAGCACCACTGAAGCATGTTTTGGTGCCCCGCCTAGAACTTAGTGCAGCGGTGCTGGCCGTAAGACTAGGAAACACCATTCTGACCATGATAGATTTCAGGGTAGATGGGGTCTATTATTGGACTGACTCAACGACCGTCTTGCGCTATATTAGGAACGATCAGGCCAGATACCAGACATTTGTGGCAAACCGTGTCTCTATGATAAGGGAGGGCAGTGATCAGAAAGAGTGGAGGTACGTTAACTCTGGGGAGAACCCAGCAGACGATGCAACACGTTCCAAGCAGTCTGAAAGGTGGAAAAAAGGTCCGGAGTTTCTGTTGAAGGAGGAGTGTTTCTGGCCAACTGAGCCAGCTCAAATGTCAGATGGTGTGGAGGGATTGGAGGTTAAGCGTGAGATACGACCAACAGGAACTAGAGGCTACAAAATAATTAGTTTCAGGATTGGGATGGACATAAGGCAAACAGGTATGTATAAAATCATCCACCACTATTCTAGTTGGATCAAGCTCCTTAGAGCTTTGGGTTGGTTGTTGCTATTTGCTAGATACATTATTTATAAACATCGGCAGCTGCTCAGCGAGCTAGGTGTGCATCTGTCCACCGAAATTATTAGCTTGGCGGAAACGGTGGTAGTGCAGGTAACACAGCGTGTTGATTACGAGTTAGAGATAGAGAGCCTCGAGAAGGGAGGAACTATTAGGGCCTCTAGCTCCCTAAGAAGGTTGAAACCAATCCTGAGAAATGGGCTTCTGTGCGTTGGAGGTAGGTTATCTTTGGCAAATATCTCTCCAAGCGAAAGGCATCCAATTATTTTGCCGTATAAGGGACACTTGACAGACATGGTGATCCAGTATTATCATGAGCATTCTAACCATATGGGTGTAATGCATGTTTTGAGCCAGGTGAGGGAGAAATTTTGGGTAATTAAGGGCCATGCAGCAGTGCGACGCGTGCTGAGTAGATGTGTCAGGTGTCGCAGGGCACACGGAAAAGCCATCGAGCAGCTAATGGCCGATCTACCACCCGATCGAGTGCAGTCAGGGAAACCCCCATTTTATCGCACCGGAGTGGACCTTTTTGGGCCATTCTTCGTAAAACGAGGAAGGGCACAGATGAAGCATTGGGGAGTTATATTCACTTGTTTGAACATGAGGGCCATACACTTGGAGGTGGCCTCGAATCTCACTTCAGATTCATTCATTAGTGCCTTCAGGAGGTTTTTGGCTCGTCGTGGTCAGGTCAAGACAGTTAGATGCGACTGCGGCACTAATATTGTGGGATCGCGGAAAGTTCTCGACTCCAGTTATGAGTTCTTGGCAGGAAACAAGGTGCGCAATGAGTTGCTCGGGTGTGGGGTGGAGTTTATTCTCAATCCGCCCGGCGCCTCACATTTTGGAGGAGCATGGGAGCGGTTGATAGGTACCGTGAGGAGGGTCTTAGATATAGTCTTGGGGACACAGAAATTGGATTATGAAGGGCTGTGTACGCTCTTTTGTGAAGTGGAGGCAACGGTTAACAGCAGACCCCTTACTGTCGTCACCTCAGACAATAGAGACCCGGTTCCACTCACACCGAACAAGCTTTTAAACATGGCAGATTCGCCTGTAGGCTGCGACGTTGCAATAGGTGGTCACTCTAAGCAAAGATGGAAGCAGGTGCAGCATATGGCCGAACAGTTCTGGGCCCGTTGGAAACGTGAGTACCTACTGGGTCTGCAGAAGAGACAGAAATGGCTCAAAGAGCGACGAAACGTCAGGGTGGGAGACGTAGTCCTTATGGTCAAAGAGAATGAAGCACGCTGCCATTGGCCATTGGCTAGAGTAGTGCAGACCAAAGTAGGGAAAGATGGTTTGGTGAGGACGGTGACTGTCAGGAGAGAGGGCAAGGAATACGACAGACCGCTGTCGAAACTTATTTTGATTTTAGAGGAGACGGATCTAATGGGCGTTACAGAGCAATAAGGCGTTGAACCCCCTTGTGCTCAAGAGGCTTCAAAGGGGCGGGTGTAAACGCAGGGATGTCTCATGCAGGGAAAATTTCACTCAGGGAAATTTCACCTTTTCCCCGCGCAACTTTGAATGACTATTCGTGGTAAATCCAAAATTTGTAATTAAATTCCGGTCACAAATAGAGGCATACACGTTATAAAATAATAAGAAAATTAAAATGAGGAAGTTTTAGTCAGAAACAATAATTTTGGGGACACCTTTTATATGTTAGTAACAAAGAAAAACAAAAGAACCATTCAGCCATCTCCCGCCATGCCCATTCTCAAGCGCTTGGGAAAGCGACAGGTTGTTCTTGAGCGCAGGGAAGTGATGGAGTGCAGACGTGTTTTGGTGAAAATTGACATCGACGACTTTAAGATGGAATTATAATATAAGGTAAGAAAGCACATTGTTCTTAGAGTTAGAGACAAAAAAAAAGGGTTGTCAGAGTTGCTGTTTAAATAACAATAGCTTAAGGGATGTTAATAATGGAATATAGAAACATGAGACAAAGTGAGGGGTTTGTCCTAACGGTCCCGTACCCTCGGCAGGAACATACCCAGGGGCCCATTTAGGGGAGAGAGGTGGACGGTCTTTACGGTGGACACAAACAAAATTGTAAGTAAGAGATGTTATCAAGAGGTCTTTTATAATTTAAGGAGGGAAAATAGAGTTCGTAAGGGATTAAGCTAGATAGAATATGCCACACATCGAATAATTATTTAGTGAAATTCTCTCATGACTTAATGATGTCTATTATTGCTTAGTGCTTATTTCTATAGAGTTGATATAGCAGAACCAAGGGATTCACCCACCTAGTATTACGAATTTTGTAATCAAGTCATTATACTAGAGGCCTTTATTGGAAATATTAATAAAAATGTGTAACATGCAAGAAATAGAATACAAAGGAATCACAGTTAACGAGATATAGCAATAGAGGTTTCCAATAATGTTGTTTGAAATGTGTAGAGAATAGGGTTTTCTTTAAATATGTTTTTTATTAATCATTATGATTTTACCTTTGTTGATTTCTTTTTTTTAATTTCTTAATTTTTATATGTTTAGTTTTTATTAATTGAAGAATTGTCCATATGAATTTCTCATTGTATATAATTTTTCCAGTGACACGTCACAAATAAAAAAAAAAAAAAAAATGTCGACGAGTACTAAATCACCCCGCCACGAAGACCCCCTCAACCTATAATATATACACACACACACAAACACACCAATTATTACTAAAGTATTCTATATGAGCTTTCATGTCCGTGTTTAAGGACAAAGGGAGTTCAGTACTAAAACTATTGTTAAAAATCAGATTTCAGTCATACCCGTTTTCCAATAAGCAAAGCTTCCAAGTCACACACCATCGGATCACGCATCCAGTTTCAGACGCCATCTTTAATATTCTACCCAGAAAACAACCATTAATCGAATCTGATTTCTTGGTATCGGAAGACTTTTACATTTTAAGAAAATATATGAAAGCACTAGTTTTTCAAAGAATTTTACAATTATGCTGATGGCCACTAAAACTATTTTCGCAATATAATTTGATATATACAAATTTAAATCGAATATAAACTGACTGTAATCAATTTTTCCTTCAAACCTTGAAAACTTCAGACGACTCAAACGTAATGAATATGGATAAACTGTGGTAAAAATTTGTTAGGTACCATTTAGTCAAGCAAATGAGTAAAAGAAATATATAAAGAAATGGGAGGATACAGAAAGAACTACATTCACAGAGCTTTATTGGGATGGGCTAAATACTGCTAGGAATATTAAGTGGGATAAGCGCTAAAATATGAACCATAACAGGATGTACTTGAGTCATGCTAAATACCTTAATGGAAATAGCCAACAAATATGCCATTAGGTAAAAAGAAAATACCGGCTTTGTAAGGAGTGAAACACTTATAAATTCCTTTACAATCTCCTCATTATGAACTGACACTGGAGAAAACAGGGAAAAATATTGTCGTTTTCTATGAAGTATGAAGAACTGCATTTGAATGCTGCTCACATCTGCTCAACCCCTTCCGTTCTCAATAGCGGAAGAACGGAATTCCAGGTAATTTCTCTTCACTATTTTCTTACCATGTCAAACAGCCCGTCCAAATTAACTAAATCAAAGGAACGATATTGAAGATGGGTCTTTAGTTTCACAGCGGACAGATATTGACGAAGGGGAGTGATAGCTCACTTAGACGTTATTCAAATTCAAAACTAAGATATATTGGAACTTCAAATGTTCAAACTTACAGCGAATGTTTTGAAGTTGAACAAACTGACACAAGTCATTTAATAGTTTGATATATAAACATTTTAATATTGTTACTGTTCTAAAAATATTGTATTTTAATTGTTCATTAGTCCTCTCGTAATTTATTTATTTCCCCATTTCCTTTTCTTACTGGGCTAGTTTTCCCTGTTGGAGCCATTGGGTTTATATCATCCTGCTTTTCCAACTAATGTTGTAGCTTAGATAATAATAATAATAATAACAATAATAATAATAATAATAATAATAATAATAATAATAATAACAATAATAATATGGTTATTTGGGGAAATTAAAGTTTTCGATAATTTTAACCAATAAAATACAAAGAGTTTTGCAGACACAATTTTCTACTCTGATGATTAGAAGCCAATCGACGTCGCTGAATAGCAGACTCGAAGAATGAGTGAAGGGAAGTTAAAGAATCTACCGTATTAAGCTGAAACTAGTGTACATAGATAATCATACTAACTCAAACATACACAGATTCAACCCTTCCCACAACCTCCCCCCTCCGATTGTACCTACTCTCACCAGGGAATGACTACTCTCTCCCCCATAACAGAGGGACAGGTCGAGACCGAGTTTCCCTCCCTACTTCTGGCAATGCCACCCAGCGTACCTGACAGACACACACATTCTATATATTTTATATATATATATATATATATATATATATATATATATATATATATATATATATGTATATATATATATATATATATATATATATATATATATATATATATATATATATATGTTTGTGTGTGTGTTTGTGTGTGTGTATGTCAGACACTTGCTCTTTATTACATAGGGGTGATTATAATGTACTCAATATTGCATAACCGAAATATTTAGATCTTTTATACCATAATGCACTTCGTGAAACTGAGTTTTAAATATACGTTAAATATCACCAAAAATTACCCTTTTGGAGAATCTTCCCATTCCATCACGACCTTCATTTCCCATTCCTCACAAAACATTGTACGATACCCATAATTTATTCACAAACAGCCTCTTTGCGATTCTTATTTCAAATTCAAGATTTTTGCTTCCACTAGTTATTCATTATCAGGACTCCTTTGCCCTTCAATTAGAAATATATTACATTTAATACATGGCAATCATGCTGTATTGCAGTGCATTAAAAAAGAAAACTATAATTTTACTGGGATATAAGGTTATTCGCGTGAGCATCTACAGGGTAATTTGCAGCGTTATTTTTTTTTCCACCGAGTAAATTCTCAACATTTTGACAACCAATAAGTTATTCTAAATGGTGTCGCCCATCGAAGCCTCGTTCAGTTAGATTACAAAGTCAGCAGACTACGAAAACTAACGACCAGTGAACGTCAGGCGACTATTTGAATCGAACTGTACATAACCGTCTCTACTGTTGGTTATTTTTTCAGTATTTCCGTCAATTAACATTTCATGTTCCTTTGGTTTTTTATATATACAAAAAAAAATCTGATGCCT
>NW_027171758.1:30000-35000 GCF_036898095.1 Palaemon carinicauda | reverse complement strand
CCACGCAGAAAGGTAGTGAAAGGGTGAACTTCCTCAGAACGAGATGTGCCAGGAATTCCTGTGTCCTATTGTACATACTATTTCAAGGAAAATTTGGTACATTTGAGGAAAAGCTGTTTCGTTAGGTGTGATCTATGTAGAAATTCAATTTGGCTTAAAGAATACCTTAGGCCTAGTATGCTATATTATTATTATTATTATTATTATTATTATTATTACTTGCTAAGCTCCAACTTAAGGGAAACGCGGGATGCTATAAGCGCAAGGGCTCCAACAGGGAAAATAGCCCAGAGAGGAGAGGAAATAAGGAGAAAAAACATTAAAATAAATCTTTCATATATAAACTATAAAAACTTGAAAATAAAAAGAGGATGAAAACTTCAAAAGAGGAAGAGAAACAGGATATAATAGTGTGCTCGAGTGTACCCTCAAACAAGAGGGTAAACCCTATGTAAGACTGATTATTTGAACATAAATAAGGTAAGACAACTATATCAAGCTTCAATCATTAAACATATATTCTTATAACAGCATTCCTGTGAACAAGTCATGCAATTCCTAATAGAACAAATGCGTCCGTGTGATGCAGTGTTTATCTGTCTCTATTTCTCTCCCCTGTTTGAATGTCATCTACAGACACTACCATCAAAGTCTCGTCTTCCCTTTGACCCTTTCTCGCATGAAAGCACTGTTTAACGAGGCTTCTATCTCAAAGACTTTCTTATCAGACACATCATCTCAGAAAACGACACTTCAGAGGTGAAAGACGCGACAGGGGAAAGACGTATTATCTAGTCTTAGCTGGTTAGAATGAAGACAAAATTTCTTTCCGAGGCCACAAGTGAACAAGCGGTACACTTTCAATAATCCAACCAGAGAAACAGAGAACATGTTTCAAGTTTTAAAGATTTAAAGGTCACTCATGAATGGCAGAGGCAATGGACAGTGACAATGCCATAGACTTAACGCATATATACATATATATATATATATATATATATATATATATATATATATATATATATATATATATATATGATCAGCGAGCACCCAAGTCCCCTCTCCACCCAACCTAGGACCAGGGAAGGCCAGGCAATGAATGCTGATGATTCAGCAGATAGATCTCTAAGCTTCCCAAAATCCCAAATTCATAGCTCGGAAGGATGGTGGGGTTGCAGACACTGCATAAAACTAACGAGCTTCAGCATGACTCGATTTCCCGTCCAGCAGATCGCCAGACAGAGAAGCATCCAATAGGCTGCCAAAGTTATTGAAAATTTTTCTTCTGTTCAAATACCACCTAAGTCAACAGCTTGCAAGGGGTAAACTTAAATTTTCCCAAAAATAACACAGTACAGAAGCGGTAAAATTGATAATATTCTTTATTTCATGAATCTGTACTAAAATCAGCTTTCACAATAGGCAATTCTTAATCTACATTGGATCTCTGCTTCCCGATATTCTATTGAGCCTTCGTTCAGAACATGGCATTTCTACCTAAACACCTCAAAGACTTCATTATTATTATTATTATCATTATTATTATTATTATTATTTATTAATTATTATTATTATTATTATTATCTCTCTCTCTCTCTCTCTCTCTCTCTCTCTCTCTCTCTCTCTCTCTCTCTCTCTCTCTCTCTCTCTGCATAATCCCCAATTAATTCTAGCAGCTTTAAATAGAAGTATGTCCGATGCAACTCAATGCTTGAAGCTTTTGACTTACGCCGAAGCTTTAAGGTAAAAATAATCTCTTTTCCTATTTACTAATGTGAGTAGACTTATCCAGTTTTGTTTACCTCGTTTTCCTCTCAACAAAGAAATATACAACACCAACCAAAAAACGAATTAATGAAAAAAAAAAAAATCCCAATACCTTGACTTTGCATATGACACCAGTAACGAGCTCGAGAGCCAAGAAACTTTATACCTCGTTAGGAGGAGAATGTTCCCAAGGAGATGAGGGACGTCAATGTCTCTGGGGATTCGACAACACGTTACTTCATATTCGAAGTCCATATAGAGCACTGGGTTTTATTTCCATAATTATTTTGGATAATTTACGAGACTGGACAAAAGAATAACGATATATCAAAATATCAAAAACATCATGAGCTCAGAGGAATATCGCAACATTTTCTCGTTAACAGTGTTAGTTTACTCTCCAGTCTCATCCATGGCTTCATTACTAGAATGTATAAGAAGGCTGGATAAAGGAATAATGATAAGAAATAGCAAAAACAAGACAAAATATCGCAATGCTTTCCCGTTAACAGTATAAGTTTATTCTCCAGTCTCATCCAGGGCTTCGTTACAAGGACGCATATTATTCATATAATGAGAGAGAGAGAGAGAGAGAGAGAGAGAGAGAGAGAGAGAGAGAGAGAGAGAGAGAGAGAGAGAGAGAGAGAGAGAATACTGCCTACGGAAATTTTTACCGCCAAAAGACACTATATAGAGTTGACAATGAATATACTGATAAAAGCATAGACAATAAATACTGTAGTCATAGTGGCGTAGAAAACCATAAATACGGAATCCCAGAAATGTTTAATCTCTGAATGTAATTTTATGGATCCCCTTCTCCTGTATACATACAATATCCATGTATGTCTAGTCTCTTAGATATAAGATGAAAGTATTATATAACTCCAACCAAGTCTTTTCCCCAATGCTTCCTTTGCTATAATACATATTCTATGCTCATCCAGTATCACCTATCGTGATTAACACGCACACACATACATACATACATACATATATATATATATATATATATATATATATATATATATATATATATATATATATACACACACACACATATATACTATACATGGGGTGACACGAGATTGTAAATAACATTTAAAAGAAAGTTAATAATGCAATTACCTTCATTCATAAAACTTGTTCAGCAAATTGTTCAAACTTTCGAACTATTCTAGAAACTCCAGCTATGAAGTTAAATATCTTAATTTAAATATTTACTGGGAATGAATTTGGACGGGCCCTTCGGGGGGCATGAGAGGTGAGAGGCAATTTAGGGCCAAAGAGATTATGACCGAGGTATATTAAGTGCTTGGCCTTGATTAAGTGAGGACGTTGTACTGCATGTCGGAAGAAAAGAGGAGGAAATGTACGTAAAGAGAAAAGATAAAAAGTTTCGTGCCAAAAGATAAAGCTCGAAGTTATCGTTATCATTTCCTTTGTCTACTCCGTAAGAATTTTCACGTAAAAATATCGAACGTGGCCATGAAACATCAACTGCAAACTCACAAAAGTTAAATTAAAACTTATATCAGCAACTCGGGCTAACGCTTGAAGAGAATTTCCTTCTATCGTTTCATAATAGACCTGAGCAATAAGAGCCAATAAACTAATACTGAAGTTACAGAAAAATAGACAACAGCATTAGTCGATAAAAAAAGAAAAGAATAAAACTCCATCCTCAGAAACAAAAATTAAACCTTTATGGAAAATGCTGGCTCTACTTTTTAGGAATTCAAGAATGCAAAACACCGCTATTCAATTGAAAAATGCTGTAGTAAATGTCCCTTAGAAATCCTAAATTAAATTTTTACACTTAATTCCTCCGTTCAACTCTAGAGAACGAGAAATCGGGTCTGAATATGCATCTTTAATTGTTCGTATTAGTTCACAGTTATTACGAAAGGAGCACATCACTATTTAGTCCTCCTCTTGTATCTACTTTTAAGAGACTAATAGATTCTATCTACGATACTTGATTTAGAATTCGTACAAAAACAATGATTGAAAAAGAAATCATATGCAAATCGTCGAATAAAAACAGAACGTTATATAATCCAAACTCCCCAAAAATCCACAGAATTTCGGAAACTAAGAAGAGATAACCAAAGAGTTTCCACAACTCAAAGCTACAATTAATTGATACGATTTTAATGGCCAAAATTTCTCGTGTTAACTTTCAGCAAGCTCGTTACTGATAAATATGGGAACTATATAAATTTAAATACAAGGGCTTACAAATTTCAGTGGTAATCACTAAAAACAGTCAGAGAGAGAGAGAGAGAGAGAGAGAGAGAGAGAGAGAGAGAGAGAGAGAGAGAGAGAGAGAGAGAGAGAGAGCGCAATTATATTTGGAAAGATACTAATTCTATTCTTTCAACGAAATCGTGCTATGTGAATATTCTTAATTCCATTAAGGAATTTTCCCTATATTCACTGGTTCATCTGGATACATTACCTCCAAATAAGGTAATGAGGCAGATGTATATATACACAAGGAAATGTCTCTTGCTTGAAGGTACACTCGGGCACACTTTTCTATCTTATTTCTCTACCTCTAGTTATTTTAAAGTTTTTATAGATTTATATGAGATTTATTATAATGTTGTTATTGTTCTTAAACTTCTCTTGTAGTTTATCCCCTTATTTCCTTTCCTCACTGAGCTATTTCACCTGTGAGGCCCTTGGGCTTATAGCATCCTGCTTTTAAAACTAGGATTGTAGCTTGGCAAATAATAATAATAATAATAATAATAATAATAATAATAATAATAATAATAATAAATGTTTCGCCATCCTTGGAAAAGTTAATTATTTTAGGAGACCTGGATGTCACCTCCACACACTTCCAGGATGCCCACGAGAAAGGTCTCTACGCACAAGTATTGATGGGAGAAAAATTATATCAATTTAATATTTAAAAATTTTTTATATAACGTCGGGCTGAGACTATGGGTTAATCAGAGGTGCTGAGAAAACGAAATTATTTTCTGGAAGTGATATAAGATGAGAAAGGTGA
Organism: Palaemon carinicauda; assembly: GCF_036898095.1. Lineage (NCBI taxonomy): Eukaryota > Metazoa > Arthropoda > Malacostraca > Decapoda > Palaemonidae > Palaemon > Palaemon carinicauda. Next base: position 30,211 of record NW_027171758.1, on the reverse strand, counting down.
TAGTTCATCTCATGAAAAGAAATCGGAATATTTTTTTTTTTTTTATTCGAAATGAATTATCATTTAATCTATTAAAGCATGCTACCCACAGTTACAATATCACTTCTTAACATTGGATAATCTGAACTTAATGTTTTAGTGTTAAAAAATGAATTACGTAAAAACAAAAGATGTTAAAAGCGGCTTTTATTTTCAGGGGCGATGTTAATAT
>NW_027171758.1:0-22500 GCF_036898095.1 Palaemon carinicauda | reverse complement strand
CCGAATGCGTGAGTTGGGACGGCATTCAGTGGGTACGGTATAGTACAAAGAAAAAGAAGTCGTCGAAGCGTTCCCCCAAGAAAGTGAGTGGCGTGTCCTCCTTACAGTCGGTCAGTGATCGGTCCGACGAAGCCTCGGCCTCTCCGTCTCCTTCGCAGAGGAGTGGGCAACAAGCCCCCAGTGTGATTGTTAGCCATAGTGTTCTCCCCGGTGAACCCAGTGTGAGGGAGGAACCAAGGGCTGGCCCCTCGGGAGAGAACGGAAGGGCCGCGAGTGTTTCGGGCGAATCGGGCCACGTGGCAGGGGATCACGCTTCCTCAGAAGACCCGGTGTGGGGCAGTGTGGCGATCTCAGACTCCCCCCCGCCCTCGTGGGCCGGTGCGTCGGGTTCCCCCCCGCCAGAAGAAAACCACGCTAGAATTCGTCGCCCGAGTAGCGATGCCTTCGGGTGGAAGTTACCGAAGACTCCAGGGAGGTCACCGCTAAGGATGGACGTATCCCTGGGTCCCTGGCCTTCTAGCAGGGACAGAGTGGACTGGGTACCCTCGGTATCTACAGCAGTTCCCGAGGACTTTCTCCAGCACCCTGTCTCGGACGGTCGACGGCGAAGGGCCTCCCCCGCGCATCACTCGAGCAGTCGTTACGTGAGGAACGTGGCACCCTCGGACTCTTCGGAAGCAGACTCATCCTCCGGGGTAGAACGCAGGGAGAAACGGCACCGTAAGAGAGAGCGGACCGATAGTGATCGTTCCCGCTCCAGGTCGAGGTCGCGGCACAGTAGGAAGCGCCCACGCTCTCACTCCCGTAAGTACAAGAGGGAGGTCTCTCCCGGCGGCGGCGAATGGTTCTACGTCCCCCCAGGAGAGTCCAGGAAGCACCGCTCTCCAGACTCTCGGTCCAGTGATCGAGCCTCCAAGTTGTCACTGCCTACATACAACATGGAACCGCTCGACCGGCCACGCAAGAAGGACCTCACTCTCAGGCACAAGTCCTCGAGGCCTCCGGTTCACCCCGCCCGGCGGGAGGAAGCGCGCTTCCGAGAAGACAGCCCGACCGAACCAGCCCAGCTGGGTCGGACGTCGAGCAGGAAGGACCGGTTTCCGGGGTCGGGTCTTCCCACCGGGACCGTGTCCTCCGCTTCCAGAGCCTTGGGCCAGTCGAAAGGCCTCCCGGAGTCGGTGGCACCCGCCCTACGGCGAGACCCAACCGTGTAAGGTGCGCCCTACGGTTGCGGGACGGCCTCCCTGGGACCTAGTAGAGAGCGGCCAGTTTACCACCCAAGCACTGCTCCCCTCCGCCAAGCCGAGGCCTCGGTCGACAGAGGCGAGGCTTCCCCGTCGGAGGACTCCGCCTACAGAAGAGTGGTAGGCCTCGTCAGAAGGATCCATGGAATTCCGGAACCCTCGGCGCCGAAGGTGAATACCTGGAGGTCGAGCCTCTTGAGATATACGCACCGGGACGTCTTTCCGAAGTCCTCTCTGGCCCTGCCTCTCGCCCCAGACCTAGTACTGGGACAGGAGTACATCGACAACTTGGTGGCCAGCAGTGCGGAGGCCCCCAAGTCCCAGAGTGCCTCCAAACTCCTCCAGGGTCTTAAACTACAGGCCAAAGTTTATATCCCGGAAGGGCGGCGCCCAGGCCCTTGTAGAGTGGACCCAGCCGTGGATATCCTAGGACAAGGCGGCTCGGACGAAAGGGCCTGTTCAGCCCCTGTGTCCTTCTCGGCCTCTGAAGCCGGCATGATGGAGGAGATGTCGAGAGACATGATTAACGTCTCCTCATGGCTGGACTGGTGGGCCTCCACGTTGGTTAATGTACAGGCCTCCACAGACACCGACGACCCGGAACAACAAGGTCTCCTGTCAGACCTTCTCACCTCCGGGGGGAAAGCCCTCAAATTTATGGCGTATCAGGCACTCTCCTTGACGGCCAACTGGGTCCTTCGAAAGCGGGACACAGTGCTTTCCAAAGTGTCAAGAAAAATCCCGGACAGAGAGGCGCGAGTGATTCGCACCCTACCCCTAGGAGGCGAGTCCCTGTTTCCGTTGAAGGAATTAGAAGTGCTGATGGAGAAGGTGTCCAAGAGGAGAGAAACCAACGTCCCCAAGCAAGCATCCTCCAGGAGGCCTCCTTATAGGAGGTCAGTCTCGGATAGTGCCGTGACCCCTCAGGCTATCCCCAGCTCTTCGAGGAGGGACACCCCCGCCTCCTCCTGGACATCAACTCCACAGCCCTCCCGCAGGGGAGCTACAGCTTCTGCCAGCTCCTTCAGGTCGGGTTACTCCGCCTCGAAAAGGGGCAGATCAGGCCGCCCCTCTAGGAGAAGGTAGAGGGAGAGGCCCCATACTCCCGCCCAAGCCTCGGGTTGGGGGATGCCTCAGACCCTATTGGCAAGCATGGAAAACGCATGGGGCGGATGCTTGGACGGTGTCCGTCCTGAAAGAAGGCTACAGGATCCCCTTCATAGCGGATTCACCCCCTCTTATTCCAGCCACCCAAACAGAATGGTTAGCTCCCAGGGACCCGTTGAAAAGGGCTACCCTGCAAAAAGAAGTTTCCTCCATGTTGGAAAAGGGAGCCATGGAAGAAGTCCTTCTCCCAGGGCCAGGCTTCTACAGCCGCCTGTTCCTGGTGGAGACCGGTGATAGACCTGTCGGCCCTCAACAAGTTCGTCAAGAAGGCGGACTTCAAAATGGACACCCCAAAATCCGTCCTGATGTCCTTGAGGGAGAAAGATTTTATGATGACGGTCGACCTCAAGGACGTGTACTTCCAAATTCCGGTCCACCCGTCGAGTCGGAAGTTCCTCCGGGTGAAATGGGGCTCCCAGATCATGCAGTTCCGGACCCTCTGCTTCGGACTGTCGACAGCCCCTCAGGTGTTCACGAGGGTCTTCGCGACAGTCTCAGTATGGGCTCACGAACGAGGTATCCGCCTCATCAGGTACCTGGACGACTGGTTGCTCCTTTCCAGTTCAAAGGCCCTCTTGGAAGAGCAAGGAAAGGACCTCCTCCGTTTCTGCAGGAGTCTGGGAATCATCATCAACCTGGAGAAATCGAACCTAACTCCATCCAACAAAATGGGGTACTTGGGGATGACGTTGGACACCGTGCAGGGGAAGGCCTTCCCCTCGGAAGACAGGATACAGAACCTCGTCAAGATCATTCAGCCGTTCCTGTCGGGGCTTCCCTGGAAAGCGAAAGACTGGCAGAGGCTGATAGGCCATCTGGTCTCATTAGAGAAGCTAGTCCCCCAAGGGAAGATACGGCTCAGACCCGTACAATGGAACCTCAAGGCTCTATGGTCCCAGACAGGCTCTCAGAAAACATCGATCCCAGTCCTCCCGGACACGAAAGCAGCCTTGAATTGGTGGCGATGCCAGTCGAACTCCCTCAAGGGGATGCCCCTCGGGTCCTGTCCCCCCGAGTTTCTCCTGTTCACGGACGCCTCCAGCCTAGGGTGGGGAGCCCACCTGCGGGAGGAAACAGCAAGCGGGACCTGGTCGGAGACCGAAAAGCAACTCCACATCAACGTCCTGGAGCTAAAAGCAGTACAAAAGGCATGTCTGCACTTTGCAAGTCGGTTGAAGGGAAACACCGTGGCCCTAATGTGCGACAACGCCACGGTGGTAGCCTACATCAAGAAACAAGGGGGCATGAAGTCGAAGTAACTGTGCGACCTCACCGTAAACATCTTGCACTGGGCGGACGAGCACCAGGTAACACTGCTAGCAAGGTTCATCTCCGGGAAAAGGAACGTGCTAGCCGACGGCCTCAGCAGGATAGGTCAGATAGTAGGGACGGAATGGTCCCTACAACCAGAAGTGGCCAGACTCATCCTTCAACGCTGGGGCTCCCCGGTGATAGACCTATTCGCAACAAAGCTCAACGCCAAGTTACCGGTTTATTGCTCCCCGGTACCAGACGAAGGAGCAGCCCTAGAAGACGCCTTCCAGCACAGGTGGGACAACCTGGACGTTTATGCCTTTCCCCCCTTCACGCTGCTAAGGCAAGTGCTCAGAAGAGTAAGAACCTCCCAAAACCTAAAGATGACTTTGGTAGCGCCCTGGTGGCCGGAGAGAGAGTGGTTCGCGGATCTGAAGGACCTGGCAAGCCATCCGCCATGGCCTCTGCCCCCCAGGTCAGATCTACTGAGTCAACCGCACTTCCTCAGGTTCCACGACAACCCTCTCTCTCTTCGCCTTCACGCCTGGAGACTATCGAGCGACTCCTGAAGAAGGAGGGGTACTCCTCCTCCACAGCTAAGAGGATGTCCCTATACCTAAGAAAATCCTCTACCGTAGTCTACCAGGCGAAGTGGGCCGCCTTTACGAAATGGTGCGCGACAAAACAAATAAGACCTCTTAAAGCCTCGGTCCCTGACATAGCTGATTTTCTCGTGTACCTTAGGGATAAAATAGGAATGTCAATCCCGGCTATTAAAGGAGTACGAGCAGCCTTAGGCCAAGTCTTTCTCCTGAAAGGCATCGACCTGGGGACCTCAAGACACATAGGGATGCTGATCAGAAGTTTCGAACAATCCTGTCCTCCCCAAGCCAGGAGAGTGCCCAGATGGGACCTGGCCAAGGTCCTGAAAATGTTGTGTCGTCCGCCCTTTGAACCACTCAGAGATATCGGGGACAAAGATCTCACCCTCAAGACAGTCTTCTTGCTAGCCTTAGCTTCGGCTAAGAGGGTAGGTGAGATCCACGGTCTCTCCTACGACGTGGCACACTCCAAAGGGTGGAAGGAGGTATCTTTCAAGTTCGTACCCTCCTTTGTAGCAAAGACTCAGAACCCAGCAGTCTGGGACCCGAGGTTTGAAGGTTTCTCAATTCCGGCCATCCCCAAGACAGGCAATACGGACGACCTGAAGTTATGCCCGGTCAGGACGGTCAGGAAATACCTGAAAAGGACGGCCCATCTCCGTCCAGGTACCAAGAACCTCTTCGTCTCTTCAGGCGTTAATAAGAAGCAAGTGTCCAAGAACACTATTTCCTTCTGGCTGAGACAAGTCATCACTAGGTCTTATGAAGAAGACAAGGTGGCAGTACCAGGCACTCCCCGTCCCCATGACATCAGAGGCCTGAGCACTTCCTTGGCCTTTGAGAGAAATATGGCAGTGGGGCAGATCCTGCAGGCCGGCACTTGGTCACACCAGTCGACCTTCACGGCCCACTACCTCAAAGACTACTCAAGAAAGTCTTTGGATGGATTCTCCATTGGGACAGTCATCGCCGCCCTCCAAGCTGTGTAGTGGCAGGCTGGAAGACGTCCCCAACAGTGAATAGACTCATCCCTACTTCTTCAGGAGAAAACTCAGTAGAGAAGATGTCAAGAGGTAAGCCTTAAATTATAAGCGTAAGGTTTCCACTGCTACCCCCCTATCCGCTCTCTGTACCCCCGCATTACGTAGCCCTCCAGGCACCATGTGCCTAACCAAGTGGCAGAATGGCTCTCCCGCCTCCTAAAGTATAAGTCTCCTAAGGAAGTAATTCGAGGTAAGTATTCGTGTTGGAACAAATAAAAAATTTTAAGTAATTTTTATTTTTCCTAACATACTTACCGAGAATTACTTCCGGGTAATGGCCCTCCCTTCCGTCCCCGAGTGCCATTCTTCCATTGCCGGGTCGGGCTAAACGGAGAACTTAATGAGATCCTGACCCGGGAAAAGCAGTGACCTGCCCTATTCCGGGCCGCAGGACTTATCCTGGCGGCGGGGGTAGAAACTATCGGGAGCGAGATAGAGGGGGTAGCGCGGGAAATCTTGGTCGAGATTGAGAGAGGTCAAGGACCCTCCTAAGGAAGTAATTCTCGGTAAGTATGTTAGGAAAAATAAAAATTACTTAAAATTTTTTATATATATATATATATATATATATATATAGAGAGAGAGAGAGAGAGAGAGAGAGAGAGAGAGAGAGAGAGAGAGAGAGAATATCATCTTTATATACTTGGAGCAAATTTTATGCTGAAAACCAAGATGGATGAAAGACCTAGCTAGACACTCCCAGGGTTATACTTATCAACATCATCTTCCTCAAGAAACCTCAGATTTATTTCCAAACTGGAACGGATCATAAATCCCTGAAAATACCGAGTAAGAGGAACACCACACTCCCACAGCTGGGAGATATAGGGAGGAACCCCACACTCCCACAGCTGAGAGACGTAGGGAGGTACCCCACAGCGGAAAGATGTAGGGAGGTACCTCCCATACTCCCACAGCTGTGATATATAGAGAGGAGAACCCCACACTCCCACAACTGTGAGATGTAGGTAGGTATCGCCACACTCCCACAGCTTTAATGTATAGGGATGGGAATCCCAACACTCCCACAGCTGAGAGACGTAAGGAGGAACCGCCACACTCCCACAGGTGAGATATATAAGGAGGGGAACCCCCAAACTCCCACAACTCAGAGATGTAGGGAGGTACCCCAACCCCGACTGCTGAAATATATAGGGAAGGGAACCCACTACACTCCCACAGCTGAGAGATGTAGGGAGGTACCCCCACACTCCCACAGCTGAAATGTGTAAGGAGGAACCCCCCCCCCCCCCAACACTCCCACAGCTGAAAGATGTAGGGAGGAACCACCTCACACTCCCACAGATGAAATATATAAGGAGGAGAACCCCCAGACTCCCACAGCTCAGAGATGTAGGGAGGAAACACCCCTCCCCCACACACACACTCCCACACCTGTGAGACGTAGGACCAAAACAGTTATGAGTCAGTAGCACCTGTAAGGGACATGCCAATCGTGTTTGTGAAAGCAGTTTTAAAGACATGCACACCTTATTCCACCTTATATATCCTGAGTGATAAGAACGTGAAGCAGTTTTTTAAACTTGAAACCATATCTTGCCCCACCGTGAAATACCTAAATGCTAAAGGTTTTATATACCATCGGATCATCTTTTACATTATCATGTACACTTTTTCTCATTCGTATAGCAAATTTCACATTATTAGGTTTCGCGGCAAAATAAAATCCAGCTGAAAATATTATCTGATCATGGTACATATTATCTTGACCGCTAAGAAAAAGAAAAAGGTTTCATCAAATTTTATAACTAGATTTCATATTGTCAGTTATATGAAAATGAAATTTTTTTTTTACAAAATAAAAGCTTATTCTACGGCATATTAGTTTGTGTGAAAAGAAAATGTATATTAAAAACAAAAGGATTATAACATATAGCACAGATCAAAATGCCATCCACAGCCACACGCTTGCAAGAAGGGAAAGTCAGTACTAACCCATCCCCCGAGAAAAATATACATAGACTTTTTCATAAACTCAAATATGTGGAAGTTAATTCCCATATTATACACGCCCCCTCAAAGTATAAGCCCCTCTTCATGATCTGTAATCTCTTGATGGGAAAAATAATCATCACAAGACGGTAGAATGCATTTTCTACCAGTCTCCCCCCCCCCCTCCCCCCATGCTACCCCCTCCCAAACACTACCCGAAAAAGGGATAATTTCATTTCAGTCCCTTTTCGCCACAACGAGGGATAAACTGATTTCCTTTCAACCTTCTGATACTAACCTAAACAGATCTCTCTCTCTCTCTCTCTCTCTCTCTCTCTCTCTCTCTCTCTCTCTCTCTCACACACACACACACACACACTATTCCCTTCTCATACCACACTGCCCGTCTCTAACAAATGCCCTGTTTCATTCTAATGTTCAAAATTTTAAGTCATACACAAATAAGATTATCATTATAAGATTATCTTTATTATTATTATTATTATTATTATTATTATTATTATTATTATCATTATTATTATTATCATCATAAATAGGGGACATTATTATATAGTTAAAATGTGCTCCAATTGTGATTAGTTCTTTGACGTCAATAAAAATATGAAATGCAAAAGGTTAAATGTCTACTACGGTGACCTACGTCAAAATATATTTCGACATAATAAAAATAATAAAATCAGAGTAACATAATGCTTAAAGGTAGCTGGTTTTAGTTCCAGTTTAATCAGAATATATACTCACCAGAACGTCAGTCGGGCAAACCCCATCCCCACAACAGCTATGTCCAACCACAGCAATGGATTCCCCAGTAAATACTGTAGATTAAACTCACGGTGCTGCGCGGGGATCGATCTGCCGCTATGCGAATGCTAGAAAAGCCAGTGACCACTGTACCAAGGGGTAAGTCTTGCACTGTACTATCCAAGAGATTAGTACGATAGTTTTTGCGAATCCCTAAATGCATGAGAATACAGAAAGTTGACGACAAACCGAACGACCCTAATACTGAATATTAAATTCATTTATGAGATTTAGAAGAAAAAAAAAATCACTGACCCACTTCCAGCTATTCAGGGCATTAAAATTCCAGTCCAGTTAAAAATCGACTAATTAACGATGATTGCAGAAATGTTTAGCTCGTCAGCCGAAGATTTTGCACTATTAATGAATTTCCGTTCCATAATGAAGGATATAAAACCAAGCGGTAACTCACTAATTTCTGAGGCAAAAGCACGAAAGCATAAAGTGCAGATTACCATCAGCTAATACCTGGTCCTCCTTGGTGATGGCTTCGGTGGCGGTGTGACTTCAGTGCTGATCATGTGTGTATATATTTGACATCAAAGTCGATGTGAAATACCATAGCCTACTTATCTGTCGCTTATTTCTGCCGTTTATGAGCTAACAAAGAAACTGAAGGTAGAAGCTTCTAAGAGGTGGTCTAAGCCTTAGACCACCTCTTAGAAACCTTAGACTAAGGTGAAATACTCAAAAGAGAGAGAGAGAGAGAGAGAGAGAGAGAGAGAGAGAGAGAGGGGGGGGCGAGAATGGTTACCTTCTCTCATCAATTAAACTCTAAACAAACAGGAGTGTAGTGGAAGGGACCATTAAAAACATCACAAATCCCATTAAATCCTTCCAACCGTTTAAATTAAGAAACTTGAAACATAAGCTGCAACTTTCTTCCCCACACATTAGCAATTCGCCTTTTCCAATTCCTCTCTATTTGCTTTGGGTTTTTATAATCAAGTATCAAGAATCTTTTTCTACAAGGAATTGCTTTCTTTATGAAAACTTTCTTTCAGTGGAATCTGAGTTTGATAAGCTAAGTTTATATGTTAAGGTTGCAAGTACGTAGCTTGATAATGATGCCGACGAAAGAATGAGAAAATGGTGAAACAAGAAACGTTGATAATTAAAAACGGTGTAATAATGAAAATTATGTAGCCCATCAACGTTATGGGTTATTCCCATTCAAAACATATAGCCTAAAACAAATAACAAAAAATGTTGCCGTGTCTAGTCCACTGCAGGAAAAAGGCCTCAGACATATCCATAATTATGTCTGGGGCTTGGCCAGTTTTCATTACCACGCTTTCCAGTGAGGATTGGTGATGTTGGGAGACTTTTGTCTGATAGGTCACAGCAAACCAAACCTAATTAAACTATTCCTAGCAAACAAGAGTAGATGGGGAATTAAAAAGGGAAAATTACTACCACTATATTCATAAAGTCAACCGCTGAACTTTAGAAATAGGAATGATGTAAAAATATAATTACTTTAAAGACAATTCTAATCAATTAACCTTCTTAAACATCAATCGAATCCAACATATCTGGATTAAATCAAAAAAACTTCTGGATCCAAAATCTAAACGAAAATTTCAATCTTCCTAAGGATGAAGAAATAAAAGCAAAGATGTCTTATAGGACAAGACTTCAGTTTCTAAAATGCATTTTCTTTAAAGGAATAACAGCCTTCAGTAGCCTTGACCTTTCATCTGTAAAATCTCTATTACATTAGTAACGCACAGATACCCCGCAAGATATCCGCCCACTAACTGACTGAAACGATAGTCTCCAACTGGATATACTGTATGTGGACTCGGTTATTAGTGTGTCAGGTAAACGTTTTTTATTCAGGATATTGCGTAACACAAACAAAAAAGGTTAACATTTCACAAGGGTTATGGTGGCCTATTGGAAACATCCCTACCTGGCGGTTTGCAGGATTGGGGTTCGATTCACGCTCATGTTCGATAGTTTCTTGTATTTTTTGCAACCTCACCATCCTTGTGATCTAAGGATGGGGGTTTGATGGAGCCTAAAGGTCTACTTGCTGGGTCATCAACAGCCATTGCCTGGCCCTCCCTGGTCCTAGCTTGGATGGAGAGGGGAATTGATGGACATTGTCTTGCTAGGGCATTGCTATTGTCCATTGTCTACGTCATTCAAGAGTAATCTTTAAACCTTTAAGAACAATTCCCATAAATCATAACCTCTGAGGCTATCCTCCACACTATATATCTGCATCACTTGGGGCTTTTCTAATGAATATAAATGTCTAGAAAAGGGGACATAGTGACAAACCCCTATTCGGAATCTTATGGTCAATTCCTACTGCCATCAACTTGTGCAAGAGAACATATCTAGCCCTAACAGACCCAACCCACTCATCTTCCTTTCCCATTAAATTCTCATAATATTTTGTGAAGAAGAAAAGAACTGGAAATAAACGAATGCATTTAACATTTTCGTTTTCCCATTGTCATTCAAAACTTAATTGTCTGTCTAGGTATGCAAAACCTTATCGGTCACTATATATACATCTATCGATAGATATACAGTATTTATCTATCTACCTACTAAAGTTAAAATATATATTCAAGAAATAAATAACATCAGTAGAGTTCTCTTGCTTGAGGGTACACTCAGGCACATTATTCTATCTCGTTTTTCTTCCTTTTGTTATTCTAGTTTATGTCCTTTCCTCGCCGAGCTATTTTTCCCGTTGGAGCCCTTAGGCTTGTAGCATCCTGCTTTTCCAACTACGGTTGTAGCTTGGCAAATAATAATAATAATAATAATAATAATAATAATAATAATAATAATAATAATAATAATAATCATAATAAACGAAAGGGACACTTGATAAGTAAATTTTCAAACCTATGCTAATCATTTACCATAGATTATATAAACATATAAAGTTCTTCAATACATTATTAAAGAATGTTCAGACGCTCACACAAAGAAGACGCAGGTTTACCGTTCGCTTTATATGATCTCAAAAGGGTTTCATGAATGATAAATTACTTCGAAATAAATTGCGTAATTCCAACTCAAGGAACACAATATTTAACACCTTTTTTGTAAGATCTGATCATGCATTTATAAAACATTATTCATAAGGGTAAGAAAATACAATAATTTTTCTAATTTCAGAGGAAAAACTCTAACATTCCCAGATATCAACAAAGTAGAAATCCCGAATCTCCCAGATAAATGAACTTATTAAACTTTTTTCCCCCAGAGACCCGCATTTCACGCGAAAGTAATAGATATCTTTGACGGGAGATTTAGAGGTTTAATGGCGAAAAATGTTTAATTGCGTTACAAGTGGATGAACGAGTCTAAATTGTCACGAAAAGTTATTGTTATTTTGAAACGACAATAACAAAGATAAACAGGTAATCAATCAACACCACCACTTGCATGTACAGGATGATCAACAGAGATCATATTGAAATTGCAAATTTTTACTTTAAAAGGACATTGCACGAACGAACGCTGAACTAGTCAAAGAAAAAGTTTAAAAAATTATGCAGAATACGTTTAACGTTATCACCAAAAACAGGGTAAGGTTTAAAGGTAACTCCTAAGTTACAGAGACGATTGAAAGATCATTACACTGTCGCACATTCTCTTAGAGACGACTATATTCACGTACGATAACCAACGTATCTTCTCCTGACACAAGCTAGCACTAGGGAGATTGATATAGCCAATGGCTGCTGATGGTTAAACAAATAAAACAACAGGTCCTACCCAAATTTCAATCTTCATTTCCCAAGGACAGTGAGGATGTGAAATCTAATGAAAACTATCAAGCCGTGAGCGTTGTGCGAACTTGGAGCCCTAAGGTTTCCTGATTCTCTATAATTCGAGGAATACAAATAGACAAATGAAATATTTGGCATTGAGGTCCTTCCATGCCACCAACACTCCAAAATGTTTTCATGCTTCCTAAAGCTAAATGCTTAAGCTTCAAAACTATAAATGGAGCTCTAACTCGCAGATAACACATTTGCATATAACAAGGGCCTTTTGTCAGGGTCCGGAAGAGAAAAATTAAGCGACAATATATAATAGCAAGCCCCCAACTATTTCAGAGTAAAGATGATATACTGTACAAGACATTTTTCCAACATATACAACATGAAAGCAGAAAAGAGTTCAAGGTCATTTGCAAACTGAAATTGATATGTATGTAAGAATGATAAATTCTTAGGAGTGGAAATCAATCAATCAATCAATCTCTCTCTCTTTCTCTCTCTCTCTCTCTCTCTCTCTCTCTCTCTCTCTCTCTCTCTCTCTCTCTCTCTCTCTCTCTCTCTCTCTCTCTCTCTCTCTCAACTAACTGGGTAAATCATGCATGAAAAAGAACGTTCAGACATCAAACCTCCATCAAAACCGAACATTTAACAAGGTCCCAAAAGCACATTTCCCCCAAAAGACAAAACTCTGTGTCTCCCAAAACCTTATAACATATTGCCAGTCGAGAGGCACAACTTTTAAAAAAACATTACCCCCCCCCCCCGCAAATAAAAAAAAACGCACCCATCTTGGCAGAGATATTTGAAAAATAACTGAGAGATTATAAATCTACGTAAAAGAGATTATCATTAAACTCACGATACACAGCATTAACATGTTGTTTCAAGAAACTAAGGGGCACAAGTAGCATTTTTACCCAAATTAACTGAATTATTTAGTTTTTCAGAAAATGTGTTGAACATGTTTTTTTATGTTCTTCAATGTAAGAAAATAAACTAATCATCTACTCCTCTGAATATAAAATTTTAAAAGTTTCTTAATCATTTGAGCGTCATTTTTTCTTTTTTTATCAGACAGACCAGTCGAAAAAACCTCCCTGACCGAGGTAAAAACAAATACACACAAAGACTTATGAAAAACACAATCACTTTACATAAAAAGGGTACAACAATGAAGACCAGACTCTTTAGTAACTAAAACCCAGCAAAGATCACGTTGAGCCTTTGGTGACATAAAGGAAATTCAATGAGAGGAGAAAAGAAGCTGCTGGCTCATTGAATCATGTCGTCCCATTTATATGAAATTAATCATATAACTTTCACAAATTTCCTTGAAGAGAATTACATATTTTTTCTCTCTAAACTATAGCATTAACTATTTCATACTAGTGTACGTGACCAGTCATAAAATGACGCCAGTAGATAGATATGTGCACACATATAAAAATTCAACCCTTTCCAACCCTTCTCCCAGGGTATGACTACTCCCTCCAACCCAATACAAGGGACGAGCAGGCACAGTAGTTATACATTTTGCCGCTGAGCGAAGCTGAATATATATATATATATATATATATATATATATATATATATATATATATATATATACGAGTATATATATATATATATATATATATATATATATATATATATATAAAATGTTTTTTTTTCAAAAAGGTCCATAAAAGAAACACAGGAAATAAATAAATCACTATATTTCGGTCAATAAACATTGATCCTCTTCAAGATGTAAAGTAAAAATGAGGAATACAGTTCGTTCGTTCGTGGAGTATTACAGCCAACTATTCTTGTTGGCACGGGCCTTTCCCTTGGTCGGCCCGTAGGGGAATACAGTGGAGAGTGACGGTTTATATAGGAAAGCAAAAGGGTGTGTTCAATTCTTCTCAGGGATTTTCGTTCACCTTAGAGATTTAGGGCACCAGATTAACTGGAGTGAGTCGTCTTTGCTTTTTAAGAGTACCTGTCTGTACAGAAGGAAAATCTTGGAATCAGCCATCATAAATCAACCAAACACAATGAACCTATCTGGCGGCCAATGGAAAGCTGACACATTGGACAATATCTTCTCAACCCTATCATTAAGAAGATAATCCACGGAGACCGACCACCAGATATGCATCAGAGGTCAAGACATCCTCCGAGCGGCTCAACAATAAGAAGACGCACCTGGATGTAATTAAATTTGGCTAATCCTTCCAGCAATTATAACAACTGTAGAAGAATTGAACACACCCTTTTGCTTTCCTATATAAACCATCACTCTCCACTGTATTCCTCATTTTTATTTTACATCCTGAAGAGGGTCAATGTTTATTGACCGAAATATAGTGATTTATTTCTTTCCTGTGTTTCTTTTATGGGCCTTTTTGAAAAAAAAAAAAAAACATGTTAAACTGTTCGATTACAGTTTTAAGACAGACATATATATATATATATATATATATATATATATATATATATATATATATATATATATATATATATATATATATATATATATTTATATATATATATATATATATATACCCAGACACTTGCTCTTTATCAAATAGGGAAGATTTGCATTAAGAATTTATTGTACTTCAATGCAAAGTACCTAGACTTATCAGTTCACAAGATCCAATGTATCTCGGCTAACTCAATCAATAAAGGACTAAAATAAATTATTACAGTAAAAAAAAATATATATTTCGAGGATCGAACCGACGCAAACGCAAATACAACAAGAGACCCAATTAATCACAGCAATTATTCTGTTACAACAGTCAGCTGAGTTACGAAAGTATCACTACACGATGCACAGCCAATCAGTTCGTTGAATTTGCCGGAGTACTATTTCAAAAGGACCAAGTAAGTGAAAATACTGTAAGAGGTTGCATTTATCCTACTTTTCCACGTGAAAATATTAGGTGAATGTTACGAAAAGAAAAACTTTTGCATAAGTGCCGTTGTTACTGGTCTTGAATATATTCTATGTTCATTATTCGTTACTTCCCATGTAGTTTATTTACATCCTAACTTTCTTTCCTCACTGGGCTATTTTTACTGTTGGAGCGATTGAGATTATAGCATCCTGCTTTTATAACTAGGGTTGAAGCTCATTAATAATAATAATAATAATAATAATAATAATAATAATAATAATAATAGTAGTAGTAGGAGTAGTAACTAAAGTAAAATTAAAAAAAAATTTCAAACTTACATTTTTATTAGTTATACAGCTGAGGAAAAATTCACCTT
The DNA here is from genome assembly GCF_036898095.1 of Palaemon carinicauda. Classification (NCBI taxonomy): domain Eukaryota; kingdom Metazoa; phylum Arthropoda; class Malacostraca; order Decapoda; family Palaemonidae; genus Palaemon; species Palaemon carinicauda. The sequence continues at coordinate 7,399 of NW_027171758.1, read as the reverse complement.
AGTTTGAAGGATTTTCCTCGGAATCGAATTTGTTCTAATCAAATATTAAAGGTCACCGAAACTTTAAAAACAAATAAAACCTTGAAATGTATCGAAAGAAGTTAAACCATGCAGTGCGGTGCTTCTTTCCAGGACCACTTTGTTTATGCTTCCATATTGATTTAAAGGTTTCGTTGTAATTTTCATTCATCCTTTAAAATACTCTTGCGTGGCAAACGTCATAGCTTGACCTTCGAAATGACAACTGCTACGCATTACTCTGGATATATATCACAAATTTTAAGTAATTTGTATTTTTCCTAACAATACTTACCGAAGAAACACTTTATAGGAGATTACTGGTAACTCCTCTCCGACGACCAGATTTTTACGTAGTTTCCCCCTACTTCCATGTTCTATACTGTCCTGAATAACGGGAAATAACATGACCTGGGGGCATTGCCCAGGCAGGTCGCCCGTCTTTGAGAAGCTCTCTCCAGTAAGTTTTATGTAATGAACAAAACCACGAGGTCAGCGGGGCACTGCGGGGACGGTTGGGGGGCCCTAAACTTAAAGTGTTTCTTCGGTAAGTATTGTTAGGAAAAATACAAATTACTTAAAATTTGTGATTTGTTCCGACACAAAGACTTACCTCGAAACACTTTATAGGAGACTTACACCTTAGGAGGGGGGAGTGCCCTTTAGCCCTGACCCCGATGGACAGTAGGGAAAACTACGTAAAAGACTCATTAAGTGTGATATAACACTTACCCTTCTGCAATATCTTCGTTGTGCTTGATATGGCGAATTTTCGTCTTGTGTAATGAGCGATATTTCTTGATGACGACTGACGGTACGAGAAAGATAGAAAAGGGGGGAAAATAGAACTCGGCTCCTTGTGTCTAGATACTTTATGTTTCGCGATTGAGCCTGGGGCTTGAGCCGTCAAACCGAATGCAGGGCTGAGATGACCGGCCCGATAGAAAACCCGTCTAGAGACTTTCTCGTACAGTCCTTGAGATAATGTGCGGTGAAGGTCGACTGGTTGGACCAAGTTCCCGCTCGAAGAACCTGCGCTACTGACATGTTCTTTTCGAACGTTAGAGAGGTGCTAATGCCCCGAACATCGTGAGCTCTGGGTTTCCCCGGTGTAGGAAGACCTTGTTTTAAGTAGGCTTGTGTGATCACTTTCCTGAGCCAGAACGAAACCGTATTTTTGGATATGTTTTTTTTTTATTTTTTCCCATGAGACGAAGAGATTCTTGATAGACGGGCGGAGGTTTGCCGTTCTCTTAAGGTATTTCCTAATAGTCCTGACCGGGCATAATTTTAGGTCCTCCGGGTTTCCTTTATTCGGGATTGCCGGAATCGAAAAACTCTCAAACCTCGGATCCCACACCGAGGGGTTCTGAGTCTTGGCGACGAAGGATGTGACAAACTTAAAGGTTACTTCCTTCCATCCCCTAGTGTGTTCCACCTCGAATGACAGTCCGTGTAGCTCGCCCACCCTCTTAGCCGAGGCTAATGCTAGCAAGAAGACCGCCTTGAGCGTGAGATTCTTGTCATCAATGTCCTTTAAGGGCTCGAATGGTGGTTTCCGTAACATATCTAGGACTCTCGCTAAGTCCCAACTCGGGATTCTAGGGGCGGAAGGGGGGCATGATTGTTCGAACGCTCTGATAAGCATGGAGATATCCCTGGAGGAGCCGAGATCTATGCCCTTGAGAAGAAAGACTTGACCCAGGGCCGCCCGAACTCCCTTGATCGCTGGAACTGACATGTCTAACTTGTCCCTGAGATAAACCATGAAGTCGGCTATCACGGGCACTGACGCTTCCAAGGGCTCTATCTTCTTGTCCATGCACCACTTCACGAATACCGCCCACTTAGACTGGTAGACGGCTGTGGATGATTTCCTCAGGTATAGCGACATCCTCCTGGCTATCTTGCCGGAGTACCCTTGCTTCTTCAGGAGCCGCTGGATAATCTCCAGGCGTGAAGACGAAGGGCTTGCGGGTTTCTGTGAAACCGCTGAAAGTGAGGTTGTTTTAATAGGTCTGACCTGCCGGGTAGAGGCCAAGGAGGTAGGATGGTGAGGTTCCTTAGGTCTGCGAACCATTCTCTCTCCGGCCACCAAGGCGCTACCAAAGTCATCCTTAGGTTGGTTGCTGCCCTTACTCTGTTGAGGACCTGCCTTATCAGGGAGAAGGGGGGGAAGGCGTACACGTCCAGTCCGTCCCACTTGTGCTGAAAGGCGTCTTCCATTGCCGCCTTCGGATCTGGGACGGGAGAACAAAATACGGGGAGTTGCGCGTTCAACCTTGTTGCAAACAGATCCATTACCGGAGATCCCCACATCTGTATAATGTAGCTTGCCACTTGTGGGTGTAGGGACCATTCTGTTGCTACCACTTGCCCCACTCTGCTGAGGCCGTCTGCTAGGACGTTGTTCTTCCCTGGAATTAACCTTGCCGTCAGGATGACGTCCTTCTGTTTCGCCCATTTTAGGATTTGAAGGGCTAGTTCGCACAACTCTTTTGATCTCAGTCCCCCCTCCTTCTTCACGTAAGCCACCACCGTTGCATTGTCTGACATTAGGGCCACCGAATGCCCTCTCATGTCCTCCTCGAAGTGGTTGCAGGCTTCTTGGACCGCTCTCATTTCCAGGATATTTATGTGTAGGGATTTCTCCCCCCTCTGACCACGCCCCCTTTGCTGTCTTTTCCCGGAGATGGGCTCCCCACCCGTCCTTCGATGCGTCCGTGAAGAGAAGAACCTCCGGAGGTTGGGAGGACAGTGGCATCCCCCTTAGGGTGTTCGACCGATCCTGCCACCATTCCAAGGCCTTCCTGGACTCCTGAAGGAGAGGAACCACAATGTCCGGGGAACTTTTCTGGTTCCAATGTTCTTTCAGGTTCCATTGAACCACCCTTAAGTTCTGTCTCCCGTGAGGTACCAGCTTCTCTAGGGACACCAGGTGCCCTTCCAACCTTTGCCAATCCTGCGCTCTTCTGGGGCGACCCAGAAGGAAGGGCCGGAGCACTCGATCCAGGTTGTCCAGCCTTTCCGTGGTTGGGAATGCCTTGACCTGTAACGAATCCAGGACCATTCCAAGGTACGTCCTCCTGTTGGATGGGGTTAGCTGTGATTTCTCCAAGTTGACCACGATGCCCAGGGTCTTTCACAATTGAAGAAGATCTTCGCCCTGTTGTTTCAAGTCTTCCTTTGAGGATGAAAGGAGTAACCAGTCGTCCAGGTACCTGATGAGTCGAATGCCCCGTTCGTGGGCCCATATGGAGACCGTCGTAAAGACCCTCGTGAATACCTGGGGGGCTGTTGAAAGACCGAAGCATAGGGCCTTGAATTGTAACACCTGGGTACCCCACTTGACCCGGAGAAACTTCCTGCTCGACGGATGAATGGGCATTTGGAAGTAGGCGTCCTTGAGGTCTATAGAAATCATAAAGTCGCCCTCTCTCAAGGACGCCATGACCGTTCTTGGAGTGTCCATTTTGAAGGTCACTTTCCTGAGAAACCTGTTGAGGGCTGACAGGTCTATTACAGGTCTCAACCCTCCTGTCGCTTTTTCCACTAGGAACAGGCGGCTGTAGAACCCCGGACCCGGGAATGTCACTGTTTCTAAAGCTCCCTTCTGCAGCAACGTCTTGACTTCTTCGTCCAACGCTGCCCTCTTCGCCAGGTCCTTGGGCACCAACCAGTCTGCCTGCGTTGCTGGAACTAGGGGGGGTGTCTCTTCCATGAAGGGGATCCTGTAGCCCTCCTTTAGTACTGTAACTGTCCACGGATCTGCTCCGTGGAGCTTCCATGCTTGCCAAGTGAGTCTGAGGCATCCCCCTACCTGAGGCTTGGGCAGGGGAGGGGGGCCTCCCATCTTATCTCCTACGGGAAGAACGGCCTGTTCTCCCCCTCCTGGAGGAGTAGAAAGAAGACCTATACGTTGGGGGGTTAGAAGCTGAACCTCTTCGGGGGGGAACCACAGAGGAAGCCCACTGTCCTGACGAGGGTTCCCTCCTTCCTTGAGTTGGTGTGGTACGCGCGGCCATGGGTGCTTCTGTCACTGGCCTCCTGAAGATGGGGCGGCGTGCCGTCTGTGGCTTCAAGGTAGGTAGCTCCCTCTTTTTGGCCAACTTCTCCACGACCTCTTCCGCCTTCTTCGTCGGAATAAGCTGCTCCCCCCAGACGGAGCAGGTCTTCAAGGCTTTAGCTTCCCTGTCAGGAATCTTAATGGGAAGGTTCTTGACTAGGGCGTCTCTTCTCCGGAGAATCCAGTTTGCAGAGAGAGCCAAAGACTGAAAGGTCAGGAATTTAAGGGCGCGGCTACCTGACCCCAGCAACTCATTCAGAGCCTCCCGTTTTGCAGGTTCCATGGAGTCTGTAGGAATCTGGGTGCCTACTAGGGTGGTGGCCCACCAATCCAGCCAGGAGGCCACATTAACTAAGTCCTTGGACATCTCCTCCATCATTGCCGACTCGGAAGGGGAGAAGAAGGTAGATGCTGCCGATGCCCTCCCGTCGGAGATGCCCTGGCACAGGATGTCTATGGTTTCCTCGGTCTTGCACGCACCGGTCGGCCTATTTTCTAAAGAGTAGTATTTCGTCTGCGACTTCAAACCCTGTAGGAGCTTTGCTGAGCTGTGACCCCTGCAGGAGTCGCTATTGCGGGATATGACCTTATCAATGTGAGTCTTTCCAATCCCCACGTTACTGGCCTCGGGAAGAGAGAGAGAGGACTTTTTCTGGGCGGGGACCGCTATGAACTTGTTCAGGCCTGAAGTCCAGGGTTCTTCCTCTTGAGTGGCGGGTTCTATAAGGTTGTTATAACCCCTAATTAAGGCAAGGACTCTCCTGTACGCTGAGTCCTCCGTCACCGCCGACTCGCCCTCCCCTCCTTCCGACCGACGGGGCGAATCGTGATCTCGGTCTCTGCCGTGATGGCGGGGTCCACGGTTCCCTTTACCTTCGACGTCCGCCGTCCCTCTCCTCTTCGTGGCCTTTTTCGGTGAAACGGTGTCCTCCGTGAGATAGTTCGACGGAGGTGTCCTTCCCCTTCTGGGGTCTCGATGGGGAGACCTGTCGAGGCTGCCCGGCCTAGACGACGGCCCCCTGCGCTGGGCGGGATAAACGTCTCCAGGACGGGTCTTAGGCCTGCAAGATGTAGCCCTCCGCTCATCTGGTGACTCCCTGACGCGGCACGTGGAGGTCCTTCTAGGGGGACTGTCTCCTGCCCGCTCATGTGTCGAACCAATAGGCTTGGAAAAGACTTTAAAGTTGTTCTCTGGGACGAACACCCACGTCCCTTTCGGAGAGACTGGTCTCCTGCTTTTGGGTGTAGGGGAACGGGGACTCATCCTGTCCCGAGATCCTGTGGGAGACCGCGAAGGGGAGTTCCTCCGCACAGACCGACCTCATTTCCACGTCCCTACTGGGGGGGTTGTTCTCCTGCTTTTGGGAGGAGGGGAACTGGGACTCACCCTGTCCCGAGATCTTGTGGGAGACCGCAAAGGGGAGTTCCTCCGCACCGACCGATCTCGTTTCCTCCTCTGTCGTCTCCTCCGTTCACTGCTTGAAGAATCCGAAGAGTCACGTCCTGACGAGACAGACTGACCCCCGTATCGTGACCTAGCACGTGACTGCGTTTTCTTGGGGCTACGCCGTACCCCTGACGGAGAAGGAATGGGGAGACTCTCCTGTAGCGAAGTCTTCGGCGGCAACCATCCCGACGGGCCCGCCAAACCGGGGAAGGCCTCGCCAAGGCCTTCCTCCATGTCCAGTGGGGACCTCATCGGAGTCCTCGGCACGTCCCAAGCCAATGGATCTTCTTGTGGGGACTCCTCTCTGCCGACGCCACCACTCGTCGCTGATGACCCTGGAACTTCCACCCAGGAACCTGACGAAGAAAAAGGGACACTATTAGACCACATGGGGTCCCCCGACGAGACGTGGCCCTTATGAGAGAGAGCCACGTCCCCCGGACCCCCACTACACTCACTTACGGTCGCCTGACTTGCCTTGGCCAACGAAGGACCGCCCACAAATTCCCTCTCTTGGGAAAGAGGAGCCAACTGCATGTTCTCCCTGGACTTACCTCGCCCCTTACTTTGGGTAGGGGAAGGCGGATGTACCCTACCTGACCCTTCTCCTGCTGAAGTCGCAGGGGAAGAAATGCTAGTCTTCCTAGGGGACTTCTTCGATGCCTTCTTCTTTTTGGTACGGAATTTTATCCACTGGACCTCGGGCCAATCGGCACATTCGGAACACTTATCCGACGGCGAACAAGCTTTACCCCTACACGAGGTACACAACGTATGCGGGTCAACCTCGGGCTTAGACAGAAAAGCCCCGCATGATCTACCGGCCCTAGGCCCAGGACAACGGCGAACGTGTTCCATAACGCAACACAAAGGGCCGTAGACACAAGCAAGCCACAAAGGAAAAGCACTAAAACACTAGGAAAGCACAAGGGAGCGAAATCAAAAGCACGTAGTGAAAGCACTAAACACACACTAAGAGATCCCGATCACGTGGGAAGCACGTGGAACCAAACACAAAGGGAATCGCACGGAGTATGAGGAGCTTCGTGAAGCACGTGTGTTCACGAACCGACCAGAAAACTTACTGGAGAGAGCTTCTCAAAGACGGGCGACCTGCCTGGGCAATGCCCCCAGGTCATGTTATTTCCCGTTATTCAGGACAGTATAGAACATGGAAGTAGGGGGAAACTACGTAAAAATCTGGTCGTCGGAGAGGAGTTACCAGTAATCTCCTATAAAGTGTTTCGAGGTAAGTCTCTGTGTCGGAACAATCATAATTTAATAACCTAACTGTTGTTACACAACAGTTAACTCTCGACCAGAGGTATTACGACAAAAGATCGGAAGCAATTTTTCAAAGCATTTCTTTAAATTAATTCCGGTTGAATCATAGAACATGCCTTTTCTCTCCTCGCTCTTAGAATGACGGAAATGTCTCTGAAAACATTCGTTGCTGTGCAACGACCAAGAGCATACAAATAACAATTGTAAAAATATTAAATCTCCCCTATTTAATAGCGAGCAAGTGTCTGCTTATACACACATGAAAATATATATATATATATATATATATATAATATATATATATATATATATATATATATATATATATATAAATCACCGGTCACACAGTAGCAGGCTATACCCCCTTACCCCCCGCTAACTAATGGCTCGTCATTTCAGCTTCGCCAAAATTTGGTGATGGAACAAGTGTGGCGTTACCAAGTCCTCTATTTAAGTTATTTGAAATAAGGGATATATACTGCTTTGAGCCAAAGAAAATGAGTTGAGTTTTATTCTCGTTTAACAGTTGCTCGTTCTTATTGTAATATGCTTTTGCGTTATTTAAGACCTCTTTTAAACTTATT